>NW_016159729.1:0-7082 GCF_001687245.7 Rhagoletis zephyria
TTGATCAAAATTGCAGATAGAGGGTATTGAATATAAGCCCTCGATATGTTTTACCTAACTTTTATGGCAGGAAAATCAAAACAGGTAATGCGTGTTGTTTTGAGCCGTTTAATAGAGGGTTTTTCAAATGGTTTCAAATTCAAAGTGTTTAGTAAAAATTAATAAACTAAATTCATTTTAATTTTAAAGAATAAATTTATACCTAATACAAACTAAACAGTAAGAAAATATAAAAGAAGAGGAACAAGGTAATACAAGTTAAAAATAGAGCATATTTTATTCTGCCAAACAGGCGGGGCACACATCTCTCATATGATCCCTGCAAGCATTGTTGCCACAAAAAAATTACCAAATTCCTCAAAAACAAATGAAAAATCCTCAAAATCCGAACAAATTACTCAAAATATTTTTATTACAGATAGATAAGAGTATTGTGTACTACATACTATTTACAGGTACTTAGTATAAAAAATAATTACATTCTCCAATTCAATTGGCACATTTGTTCTTGCGGCTCAAACAAAGTATCACCGTTATTTTTTATGCCTCGGTTTGTATATAATATTGCTGGAAGTATATCAGTGCTCAAACTGGTCCTCAAGTCAGTCCTACACATTTTTAAACTACTAAATATACGTTCTACTGAAGCATTAGAAAAGGGCTATATTAGTAATGCAGATATAATTTTTTTAATTGGGAAACATATATGAACCTGAAGAATCTTTTAATTCAAAAAATGTTTTCCTATAATGAAGAATCAATATGAATATTCTTATGATCAACAATGCGTGTTTTCTCTATTCGTTATCGAGATTTTACAAGTTCAAAATAAGTTAAAAATATAACGATGGATTGAAAAAAATTATCTCTAACATTTTGAATATTTAGCAGCAAATGCAGATGTGCTAAAGAGCGAAAAACACGACACAAGCGGCTTGACAAACCAAACGAAATATCCCTTTGCTTAAAGCTATTTATATATGTTGTGTATGGGGGTGTTTGAATGTTTGACAAGCCGTTTGAGGGAAATGTGAACAAAAATCAAAATTTTTGGATTTTCTGGCCACCATGTTGACGTTTGATCAAACCGCTTACGTTGTGTATAGTAAAACCGCCTTATTCTCAACGGAATTTTCACCGAATGAGGACGCAAGAAAGAAAAGTCGAATAAAGCCAAACCCTTTTACATTGTGAACTGGAAGAAAACTCAAATTATTTGTTTGAACGAGTCATGTTTGCATAGTATGTGGCGAAAAGGGAAAAAGTAGGTTTGAAGAATGTTTGACAAGCCGCTTGTGTGGTGTATTTCGCTCTTTATAAAACTTCGAAACGTTTTTTGTAAAAAAGAGCGATTTAACAACTCTGTTGTGTAAAACATGGTTGCATTTGTTATCTCCAAATATATCGAGAGTAAATTCCTCAAAAATTCTTCAAAATAAAAATCCTCAAAAAATACTCAAGCGCACCAGAAATTCCTCACGTTTTGAGGAAGTACTCACAAAGTGGTCACACTGCTTGCAAGCATATTTAAGTAGTACATTTGTGGCAAATTTTTCTTGTTGACTTATTACGACCTCTTGAAAAAATCTAGCATCGCCGAACGGAATTTGTCGTCATGTTGGGTGGTGGAAGCGGAAATATATCTTCTATAGCAGGGGTGGGCAAGGCCGAGGCCGAAAAAAGCCACATGTAAATTCTAAATGCTACAAAGATAAATAAAATGATTATAAGAAATGAAAAACGTTATTTTCGTTATTATTCTAATGTACGTATGATAGATATTAAAGAAAATTCAAACGATCCATTTGGCCACATTTTCAAAATCTGGTTTTACGTCAGTTAAAGCCATTCGTAACAGTTCTGTTAAATGTTGGTTAGTCAATAGGTATGTTCGTTTAAAATCTCAAGTAATCTCCAAAGGGTAAGTAAAAATAGCCGAACTTTGCTAAGCAAAGAGCCGCATTTGGCTCAAAGAGCCGCGTTTGCTCACCGTTGTTCTATACCAAGTAGGTGCCGTGCTCGACGCCGAACTTCTCTTGACACATTAGTAATGGTTGATCGGTGTTCAATTTGGGGTTTTATAAGCTCCCAAGTAATCATTTCAATAAAATCATATCTTCAATTTTTTTTCCGGGTTATTAGCTTTATAAAGGCAAGTAGCATTAATTGCAGATCAGTGACCCAAACAAGTGACCACGTGTTCATTTTCTTCAAATATTTGTAATGTTTTTCGAGCTTGTTATTTTTATATAAAAATATCATCTAAGCTTTAACCAAAACCGAGTAAATCACAGTTTCAAATTTTATACAAAATTTAGGAATCATCAAATCCATTCCCAAAAATCTTCTAAATATTCACATTAAAAAGTTGAAATTTCGATGAAAACTCTGATTTGTATGTTTTTGGATAAATCTTTAACGGTATTTTTATAAAAATATAACAAAAAAAAAAACAACTTGGCTGAAAAAATATTACGAATATTTAAAAAAAACAACACGTGGTCATTTGTTTGAGTCACTGATTTAGCAAGTTGTAGAATGCTACCATTGGCCATCAATTTGTTGTTCCCGCTGCATTGTACTTTTCACACATCTGATCTACCAAATAAAAGCCTATTTTCGTTTTGTTATAGCAGCTTATTAAATATTTCGGGTAAATTCTTGTCACTACTTTCTTGGTCAATCGAATTATGATGATGCATTGAGGAAATCAGGATGACGGTTATCTTTTTTTTTGACAATATGAAACCATAGTGTACTTTTCTTGAAAACCAAAAAGTGAAGTTTTTTCTACTCTGCCTCTTCTTAGCAAAAACTAAGGGGGAATTTCTCGTTTATTTTTCCGCATAGTACCAATATATGTCAGCTTCTTTTCCTCCTGTAAGTTTCTTACAAGTGGTACACTGGTAAACCAGTTGTCACCAGTTACATTATGGTATGTTCCTTCTAAACGCTGCACCAATCGGAGCACAACTTCTTCGGGAGAATTACTAATAGGAATGTTCGATATCGTATCGATTATTCTGAATATCGATATTTCATGGCACGATAATCGATTTTTTGAATCGATATTCCAAGGTCGATATATTGAAGACATCGATACTTTACCCGCAAAATCGATATTTAAGTTGAGATTTATTTTTGATCTACAAAAAAGTGTATGGGAAATTACTAAAGTAGGTTTAGTCAGCAGGTTGTGTGATTTGGTGACAGGTAATAAAATCAAAGGAAATAAGGTCAATTGACTCTATTTCCCACCCTGGTGCGAAATAAAGTCAATTGACATTATTACCTTTTTAAAAACGAAATAAAACCCATTGACATTATTTCTCTTTCAAACTTTAAATTTGCTTAGCTTCGCGGCGGCCACAACGCGCGCGACCGGCGCGGACACCACGTCACGCTGCACCGCGGCCCCCCGGCCCCTTCCCCGTCTCCCGCGGTGCTGTAACGCAGGTAGATTTATTTTTTGTATACGTTGAAATAAAATTTTTATATATTTTAAACATCGAGGGCTTATATTCAATAATACCCTCTATCTGCACACTTTTCACAAAGATGAGATTCTGATATAAAAATCCACCTAAACTTTAACTGTCTTCAGTGATATTAATGCTACCTTATATAACGACAGGTAATAAGTCCCAAATGGTTTCTAAAATCACAAATTAGTTTTTGTGCAAATTGCAGATAGAGGGTATTAATGAATTCAAGCCCTCGATATTTCACGTTTTTATATTTGTAAGTTATTGGAAGCAGGGATGCCAACTTAGCTCAAGCCGTGCCATTTGTCCCTATTTTACTTTAAATGGCACTTAATTTTTCAGTTTGGCATAAAGTGCCAAAATGGCACTTTTGTAAAAAATTAACATTTCAATACATTTTTGTGAAATCCTTTGCGTGCACTTCTTTTTCTTAACTAAAATTTTCTAATTTATAAAAGCTGTAGTGGCGCCCAATATAAATTAGAATGTACTAAAGTATTCATAGTCTGTAGACACCTTTATCTCATAAGTATTACATATGTACTTATAATGTACCGCTAATCCAAGAATGATAGAATACAAGATTGCGCCGTCCTGGCCGTTGACATTTGTGTACCACAAGTAAACAAAGAATAGGGCGAAAAGAAGAACGAGTTGAAACTGCCAAAACAGTTCACTTTACAGGGAAAAACGTGTTTTAATTTTGCTAAATGCGAAAATATTGCATTTTCACATAATCTATTACAGAATAGTGAACGTTTTAGTGCACTCGATTGCTTTGCAATCGAAGCTGCTGCAGCAAACGTTTTAGTGCACTCCATTGCTGTGCAATTAAGGCTGATGCAGCAAACTGCGGCAGTATCTCAGCGGGATTGATTAGTTAACTTGCTAAAGGAGGATGCTTGGAGCAGAAGCGAAGTCATTGTGATGCAATTCTGTCAATATAATAATAAAGATACATTTCGAAAACGGCTTTACCGTCCCCTATGTACATAAAATGCAGCGATTCGTCGCAGCGCTACACTTGCATCTACGCATCTCGCATCTTGACGGCTGTCGAAATTTACCACACAGCACTTCATTTTATTGTTTTTACGCAGTCTTCGACTCAAAAATCACTCACAAATTGCAAATTAACACCATTTAAACTGATTTTTCACTTATAATTAATATTCTCTTTGTCAATGATTTGTAAACAAAGGTTTATTTACAAGTTACGACAACTGTCAAAATCGGCAAAACCAAAGTAGCGGTACCACTGACGGTGCCACCTTTGTTCGCTGCACCGTGCCGCTAATCCTTTTATGTACCTAATATTACTCCACTCAACTACCTTGTGAATACTTGCTAAGTTAATAAAGATTCAGTCTAAGTAGAATCGTCAACCAGCACACGTCGTGCTCTTTTAATTACTGCTTTGTGCTAGGTCAGTGTCTTGGACAATTACATGGCGACCATGCCAGTTGTAACAAAGAACCGCGCAAACAAAAAAAAACAAGTAACAATTTAAATACTAAAAACTATGTGGCTACAAACAACTAAACTAAACTGTGCGGAAATAAAAGCAATAACAGAAACTAACTAAGAAAAATGGACTAAAATGCACATGTATAAATATGCGTATACATACAAATGTACGTACATATAAAATGTGCAAATGCGATCTTAATAGTGTGCGCGACAGTGTGTTGTTTTAAATGGGGAAAACACAAAACTATTTCAACAAACGAATTAAAAACCTTAAAAGCGGAAAAACGACATGCTCGACGAATTAGTAAATAAACGATACTGAACTTATACAATTTTTAAAATGGACCAAAAAGAAAAACAGTTAAAACCAATCAAATAACAGAAAACCAGCAAAAACATTTTTTTCCAAATATATAAAACGAAGAAAACGGTTAAAATACTTGAGTACACTAATATACAAAAAGACAGTTTTAATAACCGCTATAAAACAACAACAACAAACCAAGTTAAGTTTCAACAAAAAAAAGAACATGGAAACATGTCGAAAAATAAAACCAAGTAGGCTGTACACAATGTTAAATACATATGTATATGCGAAATACGCAACGGTTAACAGCAACGCCGAATAAGAATATACATAAGTATAAACCTACATATATCTGACCCCGCAAGGGCATGAGCAAAGCAGCAGAAACCAAAGCGCTAACGCCGCTGCCTAACGCCAAGCGCTACGTCACAGCGATTTCCAGCAGAGCACCAACATATCAACCGAATCAGCGTACGAATACATAGAAGCAATACACACGGGCAGAAACAACAGCAGACAAAACCATGACGAGAGGAGCTACAGTGGTACAGTTAAGTTATAAAACTAAATAGATTTTCATTTTCACATATAAAGTATAAAAAAAACATGTACACATATCAATTATATAAATAGGCAATCATGTTTCCTTTACACCCCTTTTACGGCTAAACTGTACTTCTAAGGTATAAACAATTATATATCATTAGAAAGGTATTTTCATGCTGATGTGCAGGCAATTTTTAAAATTTCAAATTAGTTTAAAATAGAGCGAAAAAATCAATTCAAAAGTCACACCAATACCAATGCCATACATGTACATGGTTGGGGCGGAAATGCCTCCTAAATGTATGCTTTAATATTGATAGTGAATTAAAGAAACGTGCTAAGCAGCAGTTTAGGAATAAGATGTATGTATTCTTCATCTTGATCTTCATCTCCATATTCACCTTCGTCTTCATATTTATCTTTTCCTTTATCCTGATCTATATCTTCATTCTTTTCTCCATTTACGTATTTACCCCCACCATTGTTATTAGGTTAGGTAGTTAAATTTTCCTTCCTCTTTTTCTTTATATTGTTTCTTTAGTGATATCATGTCATGTGTTGAAATTGGGTGTGGTGAGTTGCAGTGTGGTGGAATTGGGTGTGGGAGTTACGGTGTTATGAATTCAGGTGGGGTGAATTTAGTTGTGGTGAGTTGAGGTGTGGTGAATTAAGGTGTGGTGAGTTAAGGTGTGGTGAGAAAGTTGAGGTGTGGTGAATTAAGGTGTGGTGAGTTAAGATGTGGTGAGAAAGTTGGGGTGTGGTGAGTTAAGGTGTGGTGAAATGAAGTGTGGTGGATTTAGGTGTGGTGAATTAAGGTGTGGTGAATTTAGGTGTGGGGAGTGAAGTAGTGGTGGATTTAGGTGTGGGGAGTTAAGGTGTGGTGAATTAATGTGTAGCGAACTCAGGTGGAGTAAGTTTTTAAGCGGAGGTGAGATGAGTTGAGGTGAGTTAAGTTAAGTTAAGGGGTTAAGTTAAGATAAGTTATCTTTATCATTATCTTCATATTCATCTTCATCTTCTTCCTCGTCTTGGTCTTCATCTTCTTCATCTTTATCCTTTCCTTTATCCTGATCTAAATATGTTCATTCTTTTCTTCATTTACATATTCACCCCCACCATTGTTATTAGGTTAGGTATTTAAATTTTCCTTCCTCTTTGTCTTTATATTTAGGTTTCTTTATTATTATTTTAATTTCTGTATTTATCCCTTTCTTCTTCTCCATACTCAAAATTATCTTCATCCTTGTTTGAGGCTAATCTATTCAGGTACATAT
>NW_016159729.1:7251-9427 GCF_001687245.7 Rhagoletis zephyria
GTTCATGTTCATGTTCATGTTCATGTTCATATTCATGTTCATGTTCATGTTCATGTTCATATTCATATTCATATTCATCTTCATCTTCATCTTCATCTTCATCTTCATCCTCATCTTCATCTTCATCTTCATCTTCATCTTCATCTTCATCTTCATCTTCATCTTCATCATCTTCATCATCTTCATCATCTTCATCTTCATATGAAGGTGTAGATAAACATAAACATAAACATAAACATTAAAAGCGATAGAGACAAAGATAGAGAGGAAGAAAGTGATAGGGATAAAAAGGAAATACAACTGAAGAATGTGC
The DNA here is from genome assembly GCF_001687245.7 of Rhagoletis zephyria. Classification (NCBI taxonomy): domain Eukaryota; kingdom Metazoa; phylum Arthropoda; class Insecta; order Diptera; family Tephritidae; genus Rhagoletis; species Rhagoletis zephyria. The sequence goes on from NW_016159729.1 coordinate 7,565, forward strand.
GATGTTATATTGTGATGTGTTATGCTACATATGTTATGTTATTGAATCTAATGCTATTCTATGTTATGTTATGCTAAGTACTAAGCTAAACTCCCCTCCACTTACCCCATTCCAACAAATTTTATTTCAGCTCAACTCAACTCACATAAACTATCCTTAATTTTAGCGGTTGAATTTCAACCGCTGGGCGAACACTAGTTAATATAATTTTTACATACATATACTAATGGATACACATAATTAAATAATTACCGTTACAGATTTTTCCTAAATCGATAGTGTTTCAATATAATAATATGGTGTATAAAATAAAATTGGCACTATCTCTTTTTGAACTAGTGGCTTTAGAAATCATAATATTTTATGGTAAATCTTTAAATTGCTATGTGCGATATCGAAGTAAGGGGTAAAGAAGCTCAATAAGTATTTTTAAAAGTCACTAAAAGAATTTTACAAAATCAGCCATTGTCTACAAAGGAAGAAAAATTAGCAGAGTACAAAAGTCTTCTTATTGAATCGTACAACTCAATTATATCTCTAAATAAAAAATGTCATTCAAGTGCTAACGTAAAACCAATTAATGACATAATAGTAAATTGTAGAGAGCAACTTATCTAAGGTTTTGCTAGGCTAAAATGCAGAATAAAGGTTCCACAAGATTTTACATCATTATTACGAGAAGATATTCTTAAAGACTACGAATCTGGTGATGAACTCTTATATGACACTTTACAAATTTCCGGAGAAAATATTAAACGTCACTCTTCCTTAACAGCTTTAGATAATTTAATTGCTTTTGACGATGTATTGACTGTGCATTGCTACAGCAACTAATGAACCAAACATAATTTTTACGAAAACCTTAATCATGGCTTCCGTTGAGCAAAGTAATCTTTCGTAACTCTGTGTGCGTCTATAATTCGTGATAATTATTGCGGAGATCCACTAGCGCTCGAATCGTTCAACGATAAGATAGTTCTGATAGAAAGCTTAGCTGAGGAAAACTTAATACCTACCTTAATAACTTTTTTGAAATCAAAACTAGAAGGAAAAGCTCGAGAAGCTCTTCCAACAAATATTTCATCCACTAATCAAACTTTCCCTTCGCGCAAGAATAAATCCAGATAACTCCAAAGTTGTCGCAGGCAAAATAGCAGCATTACATGTAAGCAACAACAATTACGCAGATTTCTCAAAACGGGTAGAAGAGCTTTCCGAGGCTCTTGAACGGTCTTTAATTATAGAAGGCATAACGCAAACAAAAGCTCATGAAATGGCAGTTGAGCAAACGGTCATCGTTTGTCGACTAAACGCCAAATCTAGCTTAGTAAAATCGATCCTAGCCTCATCGGTATTTAATGACCCAAAAGATGTTGTGGTAAAATTAATTGTTGAACAAAACAACCAGGTTCAGGAACGTCAGGTATTGGCTTTTCGAACTCGTACAATTAATAATTCTAGATCTAGACTGCGACACTTAGAAATTACTACCAGAAACAAACTAGCAGGCTTTAAAATTATTTTTTTTGCATTATATAACTTGGAAGTTTAGATGTTATTAAAATGTTCAAATATTAGTTATTATTTGCTCCATATGCAAGTGATCGGTATTTTCATCGCACACGCGCCATCATGTTCTGCACGACTGCATCATCGACTTTACGCGATGCGCACAACTACTTTGTTTTGCACTCTTCAATATTTTTCACTGTTTCACCTGTTTTCTGCAAGATTTCTTTGACAATTGACCAATATTCCCCAATAGGACGTGGCTCTGGGCTATTGGGTGGATTGCAGTCGTGAGGTACAAAATTGATGTTATTTGCATTATACCACGGCAATGTGTCCTTGGCATAGTGGCAG
>NW_016159729.1:15973-21343 GCF_001687245.7 Rhagoletis zephyria
TCTCAATGAAGCTTTCCGCTTTACCTTTTGTACGAAAAACTGCGATCTGCGTACGGATTTTGCAACATAACGCGACAAAATCTTCGGATTTCGCGAAAACGCACTGAGGACCTTCCGAGCACTGTTTTTATCACTTTGACCATGCTAACCCCCGCTCCCTGGTTTTCTCGTAACTGCCAGGCCTTATTTGTACCGATTAAAACCCTGCAAACTGTCGAATAGTGCAATCTTTAATTTTTTAGCAATTTTAAGTGTACTTAAGGCCGGATCATTTATAAACTCGCGCAAAATGGTTTGTCTCGTTTCTAACTCGGTTGCCATTTTTAGCTCAACTAGGAATCTAATTCAAATGAAATTTCTTCTACGTCCAACTAAGGTCATGTGGTCAGCTTATGGTATTTGAATTTCAAAATATTGAATTCGTTTTGGGTAAGTTATAAGCTTCCCAAAGCGTCGCAGTTTTGGTGTGTTCACCCTTTAGTGTTAGCCGCGGTCACAACAGTAATCGATGGTATAGGCAAAAGCACAACAATAACACAAATTTAAATAACACTAACGGAAGACAAAGTCAAAGATTTCCGAGCGACAGGAACAACAACAGCCATAGCAATACTTCACGGCATACCAATAACGGCAGGCATTCCAATGTCCGCACTTTAAACGCGCAAGTCCCTCAGGAGCGAACACTGGGGGAGCAAAACGAATAAATGCGACGGTAAAACATAGCGAAAAATCCATATGTTATCTAAATTTAAACTACCCAGATTTTATTGAGTTAGGATGCACCGATTCCCACAAATGGTGTACATTCCTCGTCGACACACAAGCAGACACCAATGATTTAATAAACATAACAGGTGTCACAACAGGGACAGTTTCGACCATCGGGAAAATAAAAACGAATTTAACAACATTAAATAAATTTTTTAAACATACATTACATGTCGGGCCAGACAATTTTAATATTCCATCAGACGCTATTCTTGGCAAAGATTTTCTCAAATCGTATAAATGTGACATAGATTATGCGAACGATCTCTTTTCATTTTGGTTGAGCAACAACAAATTGGACATTCCAATTTTACATGGTACAAACAGCGATACGTGCGTCATACCACCCAGGTGCGAGGTATACCGTATCTTTAACTTAGGGAAACCAAAGCAAGAGCTATTCATAGAATTCAATTAACAGGACGGCAGTAGATGTAAAGCGCATAAACGCACTTACAACTTTAAAAGAAAAATTATTAAACTTATGCCGTCAATACGCCGATATATTTGCATTAAAAGACGATGCCATGACAATTAATAATTTCTATGAGCAGAAACTTAGAGTAAAGGATACAATCCCCGTTTATACGAAAAATTACTGGTTACCATATTCGCAGCGAGAAGAAATTGATAGGCAAGTGAAAAATCTTTTTAAAAATAATCTTATAGAAGAAAGTAGTTCAAACTACAACAGCCCCCTCATTTTGGTTCCAAAAAAAAAAAACAGTAAAGACAAAAAGCATATAGAATGTGTGTGGACTCCCGTGCGATTAACAAACATCTTATAGCTGGTAAATTTCCCTTGCCCCGCGTTGATGATATATTAGACAATTTAGGTAGAGCAAAATATTTCTTCACTTTAGACCTTTTCTCGGGATTTCATCAAATTCCACTACATGTCGACTCGCGCCATATTACGTCTTTTAGTACAGATCGAGGTGCTTTTGGATGGAAGGTTTTACCATTTGGATTAAATGTTGCCCCCAATTCATTTTCGCGGATGATGTCCATAGCCTTCTCTGGTATATCTGCGAAAGAAGCATTTTTATATACAGATGATATTATTGTCATTGGATGTAGCGAAGAGCATCATTTAAAAAATCTTTCGAAAGTGTTTGACACTTGTCGATCATTTAATCTAAAACTAAACCCACTCAAATGTAACTTCCTTCGACCCCAGGTAACATTCCTAGGTCATAAATGTTCTTCAGAAGGAATTTTACCGGATAATTCCAAAATCGATAACATCCAAAACTACTCAACACCGACAGATAGAGACTCTTGTAGTCGATTTATTGCTTTCGCAAATTATTATCGTAGGTTTATACCCAATTTTGCTTTACTAGCAGCACCATTAAATGCACTGAGTCGGAAGAACGCGAAATTTGTCTGGAGTGACGAATGCAAAAATTCATTTCGACATTTAAAAGAGGCCTTAATCTCACCGAAGATATTACAATACCCGGACTTTACCAAGCAATTCATCGTCACGGTTGATGCCCCCAAAACCGGATGCGGCGCAATACTAAGCCAGCTCCATGACGGCAACGATCTACCGCTGCATTTCGCCTCAAAATCTTTTAGCAAATCTGAACAAAACAAACCAATAATCGAATTAGAACTTTTAGCAATTTACTTCGCTATTAAACAATTTCGACCATATATCTATGGCACACACTTCACGGTTAGGTCAGACCACAGACCACTGGTCTACCTTTTCCACATGAAAGATCCAACGTCGAAACTTGCTAGAATCAGGTTAGAACTCGCGGAATACGATTTTACAATCGAGTATATCAAAGGAAAAACTAACGTAGCAGCTGACGCACTTTCGCGAATTTCGTTTTCTGATTTAAAAGAAGACACTAAACGCATATTGGCAATGAAAACTCGTTCGATGACAAAAGAAACTCAAACAAATACAAACAATCAGAATCGCACTATAACTGAAAAAGTACTGGTGTATGACAAATTTGCATACGATTTTTCAAAGAAAATACCGAGAATAAGGTCTCAAATATTTTACGATCGAAATACAAATAATTTAAGTATTCACATTTTTGCGCATATAAAATCCAAACGTATCTTATTAACTAACATCGCTATTGTTAACGAAACTCTGAATCTAGATGATTTGCTTTCGAGGCTACAAAACGCAGCCGACAATCAGCATGTTAGAAAAATAGAATGGCTAAAAGACCACAATTTTTTTAAATACATTTCTGTGTCAGAGCTAAAAGCCAAAGGAAATAACATACTTAAATCATTAGAAATAATATTGAGAGACCCAGTAGAGACAGTAACCGATAACGACAAAAAACAACAGTTAATGACCATTTACCATACCGACCCATTATCAGGCGGACATTCTGGAACAAAAAAATTATATGCGAAATTAAGGACCAAATACTATTGGAAAAACATGACAAGAGATGTTTCTAAATTTTTAAAGCTTTGCGAGGATTGCACACGCAATAAAGTTAAACCTAAAAATAAAGAAAAATTAATTATTACTCCAACCCCAATCAAGACTTTCGATGTAGTTGTAGTAGACACAATAGGCCCTTTACCCACATCTGACATCGGTAACAAGTTCGCAGTTACCTTGATATGTGATTTAACTAAGTATCTTGTGACCATAGCGATACCAGATAAAACTGCCACCACTGTTGCCAAAGCTATCTTCGAAGGTTTCATACTTATCTACGGCGTAATGAATACCATTAGATCAGATTTAGGCACCGAATATAAAAACGAAATTTTTAAAGAGCTATGTAACATTTTGAAAATAAAACATGACTTTTCTACGGCTTACCACCATGAAACAGTCGGTACTATAGAACGTAACCATAGAGTCTTCAATGAGTATCTTCGCGCATACTTAAATGAAACACTTTTTGATTGGGATACATACTTAAAATACTTTACATTTCATCATAACGTAACCTTTAATTCAGCTTTTGATAATAAGCTAACGCCATTTGAATTAGTTTTTGGCAAAAACGCAACATTACCGCAAGAAATGCAAACTGCGAAAATCGATCCTATTTACAACATCGATAACTATGCCAAGGAATTAAAGTATAGGTTACTGAAATCGCATAATATTGCAAAAGGTTTGATAAGTAAACATAAAGCTCGAAACAAGTTACTATATGATAAGACCGCACGCCCGTTGAATTTAGAAGCAAATGAATGGCTTGTCGAAAAACAGCCATACGAAACACTCAACAGTATTTATGAAGGTCCATTTTCAGTTCAAAAAGTTGACGGTGTTAATGTCTCAATTCTAGATAAAACTAAAAACAAACTGAAAACAATACACAAAAATAGATTAAGAAAACTTAATTAAAATTAGAACAAGCATAATTGAGGCAAACATGTTATCAAACTGTATACAATCCTAGCAGTAAGTAGTTTAATTCTGCATATGTACACATATGTACAATATCATAATTAACATTAAACTTAATCTCACATTTGTACATACATATAGTATCACTAAACACCTATTTTGAATTTCATAAATATCCTTAATTTTTTTATGAAACTTACAAATTGATAAAACTGAACAAATAAAAAAAGGGGAAAGATAATAACTCACCACCAGTGTTGCCGCGCCGTCTCAAGAAAATGTATCCCTGACCAAGCCAAAAATGTATCCAAATGTATCCAATTTTTTTTGGTTCATATACATCTCATAATTTGTAAGAAAACCAAACATTTTCATGAAAAAGACATAATTTAACCCATCCTAAGGACTTGGAATACATGTGCATAAAATCAAGCATTTGTAATTTCAATTTATAAAGTACATTTTTTGTGCATAAGTATTTTGCAAAGTAAATATAATAAGTAGCAAGTACACTCTAAAAAGAGCATGTAAAACTACTACTGAAAAGTATCTATTTTTCAACAAAAATCTGTATAAATATACGTATGAGATGTTCAGTATGTGATTTTGAACTTGGGATCTTTAAAATATACACATAAATACACATATATAGAATGTTTAAAATTGCAAAAATTTTCAAACTACAACTACATTTGAGTAGTCTACTTGCAAAGTACGCTATGTAAAATTTTTTCGATTCTTAGTTTTTGGCGGATTACGTACCAGTATTTAAAGTAGTTTCATGTCCACTAACAACAGAGTGCAAAATCTTTTTATTCCAAAAGTCGCGATCATACTTATTTATGAACTTTCAACAGTATCAATCTTCTGATGAACTTAGAAAGCTGCTTTGGGTCGTATAGACTGTTAATGTTATCTTATGACATGTTATGTTATGTTACAATTTTATAAGGCTCCTATTTATCCAAATTTTCAGGTAATAATAAAAAAGATTCAATTTAAATATTACTTGTTGTCGTAGTCACTTTTTAAAATTTATGGCTTTCTATTTTAAAATCACATAACGCTGTTTGCAAGTGGACTACTCATTTCCTACTAATAATAAACATTACTTTATTTTAAACATTTTATGTGTAATTTTGCTATTGCGACAAATTTGGTATGTACGAGTAAACAGGCAATTATTAATTTTATTACACGGCGTGCGAATTTGCACACATTAAAAGAGGAAACTGGTTACCTCT
>NW_016159729.1:21589-22360 GCF_001687245.7 Rhagoletis zephyria
TGATATAATATGAAGTGCTTTGTGATTGGAACAAGTTTGTGCGTCTGTTTGCTTTGCCAAGAGGCGTAAATTTGCGTGAAAAGTGGGTGCACATTTGTGGTCAGAACGTTGGCATTGAAAAATCGGCCGGTGCCGATAATATGCGATTGTAAAACACTCTCAATCATTAAAACCATATTTTATGAACTTTTTTTGCTAATTGTCATCAAGTTTCACTTTTTATATTTTATAATAAATACAAATCTAATCGCACTCAATAACCGCGCCTTTTTCGTTTTCTTTGTTTGTTTTCATTTTTAGGCAGATGTCAAAAACGCTCAGAAATTTACTTTTTTCATTCTTTTCCGATTGCGTGATCTTGTTAGTTGGTTCATGCCTCAACTACCTTGTGAATACTTGCTAAGTTAATAAAGATTCAGTCTAAGTAGAATCGTCAACCAGCACACGTCGTGCTCTTTTAATTACTGCTTTGTGCTAGGTCAGTGTCTTGGTCAATTACAAGGCTATTCAACTGGTTTATCTTATTTTATCATTGCAATTTTGTTTGGAAAATGTAGCTTTATTTTATTGCTAAATGTGAATGATTAAAAGGAATGACACCTTTTTTGGCACTTTTATTTTTCTATTTGGCACATTTTGGCACTTTTTTATCGTCAATATGGCACCTCAACAATATGGCAACAACTTGTCTGCAGTAAAAAAGCATATAATTTGTGTTTCAAAAGTGTGTGAAAACCAATAAATTAACTTATATGATCTCGGTTCCGATAT
>NW_016159729.1:22454-38221 GCF_001687245.7 Rhagoletis zephyria
CTCCTTAGCTGCTTTTAAATGATGTCGTCACAAATTGCTGGCGGAGACATAAATACAGTGTAAGAAAATTCTTTTTCTATAATTGTTTCCTTATACATGTTTTGCAAGTTATGGATCATTTCTACACTCTTTCCCTAAATATTTCTCGTATTCCAGCTGTGCGCAGGCGTTTAGTTTTTCGCATCATGTTTTTACATATTCGTAATTTAAACTTTTTTAATAAAATCAATTCGGCCGCTGTGGTGTAGTGGTAAGCAGTGCGCGCTATCACTCATCAGCACATGGGTTCAAACCCTGGTCAAAGCAACAACGCATAAAATATAGAAAAAGGTTTTTTCTTAACAGCGGTCGTCCCTAGGCAGGCAATGGCAAACCTACGAGTGTATTTCTGCCATGAAAAACAGCTTCTCATAAAAATACAATAAATAAATAAATACCGTTCGGAGTCGGCGTAAAACGGTAGGTCCCTCCGCTTTGTGTGACAACATCAAGGCGCACGCCACAAGTCGGAGGAGAAGCTCGGCCAAACACTAACACATGTGTAAGCGCCAATCTATTATTATTATTATGTTATTATTAATAAAATCAATTGGTGGTGGAAGTTCATGATTGTGTGTGGATTAATATCACAACACTGAGGATTTAGCACTATCCTTTTTCATCTATTAAAAAACAACACACAACATAACAACACATTTTTTTCAATGAATCGACATACTTTAAGCATTGTTGACGCTATTTCCATTTGAATGAGGAAATAGCGTCAATGACTTTATTTCCAAATTTTTGTTGACTTTANGATCTTGTTACCTGCCACCGTGTGATTTATTTAGCTCTTAAGTTTGACAAACCGCTTGAGTCGACCGGCATGCCGTTTTAATCCTCAGTAAATATACAACATGGAAATAACACAATTAGGTGAGTTGACAGGCAGGTCTAATATTCTATTCAATTGGGAGTAGGATTTTCAACTTCGATTTTTCCGATATCGATATTGTTCAGCCCGATATATCGCCATATCGATTTTACATGCAATTAATTAAATCGATTCATGATATCGATACTTTCTTAAGTATCGAACATTCCTAATTACTAAGTCCCTTAGGCTGGGTTCCCACGTTAGTCTTGAGATTAAATGTATAAGCAGTTTTTGCATCGACCAACGCAAACATCTTTAATCCATATTTAGATGGCTTGCTAGGTATATACTGTTTAAAGCAGAGGTTCCCAAACCTTTTAATCTCGTGGACCTCCTTCAAAACTTTACTGGTTTCGGTGGACCCCCTGCTGCTACATTTCTAACATATGCCCAAAGCTCGTCATGTGAAGATTGGATCTAACGATGTAAATTTACATCGCGGGTGAGTTCCTAAACTTAAATCGGAGTGGCAAAGATAAAGATAAAATATTTTCTTGTGTTCTATCTATTAAAATAATGTCATGTGTGTGACGCTTGCAAGTTTTAAGAAACATAGCTCTGAAGATTTATATCCATTGTGCATACTTACAAGTGACAAATGTTCTCCTTCTGCCTGGAAACCGCCTGGAAGCTACCTGGAAAGTACCTGCCAAAATGTATAACTATCCTGCCAAAATGTTAGACAAGGTGTTTAAAGTGATGTAAAAAAGGCAAAAGTTATTAAAATAAAGTAAAAAATTGGCAAAATATGCATTTAGTTAAATGGATTCCTGCATTTATATGCCATTTTAGTATTTTAAATCGTTTTGGTCAATAACTATTACACTTAATAGAACTTTTTTGCTCTTTTTGTCAGAGTCTGTTTAAAGTTTTTTTTATAGATATTAGAGTAACTCTGTATAAAATCAGACGATCTCAGCTGTGGGGCATTCCCGCAAAATATCTGATTCTTTTTTCACTTGTAAGTATCTATGCACAATGGTTATATCTTTAAGAGCACTACGAGCGTTGGCGTAATTTACTTTGTCTTCGCGATAAACTCCTCGTATGTTCGGAACACTAATGAATTTGCATTTCGTGTATTTATAAAATAATTTTTTGTTTTATCGCTCCGAATTTTGAAGCGAAAAATACGTATTTATCACAAATTTTTTAAACACAAAACTTTAAACAACAAAACCGCATAGCTTTTTACGCCAAACTTTAAATTCAGAAACTGACCATAAAAAAAAACCGAATCTAGAAAAATCGATGACAAACGACCAAGCAAGCAAGAAGCACAAAAAGTGTTCCACCGTCTCATCCTCTTCAAGGCAGGCCTCGAATCGTAACATCCGTTCACGGATCGAAAACGATACGAAAGAAAATTACGAGATACGACAGGCAGTATAAGCTGAGTGGGACAAAGAGTACGTTCGCGTGTGTCATAATCCGAAAATTGTGTTTTTACGTGACGAGTAGTACGATATCGTATGTGACGATTCGAGCCCAGGATGGGCAAATGGAGTTGTAATTACGTTTAACACAGTCAGGTGTTTGTGCCACCTGAAGTGACCATTCAGCAGTTCTAGAAGTTGTCTGCAGTCCCATCTGCTCAATGAGAGCAAAACACTAGATAGAACTTCTGAGATTGAAGGCAACATGAGTTGTATCCACCCGCATTCCCTCTATGCTCCCAGTCATTTCTGAGTGAAGTATTCACCCAGTTTCTAATGGTGGCTTCGATGGCCGAAGTGGGGAGTGTTATAACTGGTTGCGTATCGAGGAAGTGGTCTAAGCCAACTGTGGCCAAATGGTCAGATGTCTCCTTACCAGATACTCCCGGGTGACCTGGAACCCAGAGTAAAGCAAGCTCGTTATGTTTACCAACATAATTTTTCGAGACTTGCATTGCCGAACTAGTTTAGAATTACTTAGATAGAGGGCTGGCCACTACCTTGAGTGCAGCTTGGCTGTCATTCCAGACACGTAAACTCCTTCCCCTCCACCTATTTTCCACAACGTAGTCCATGGCTTTGAGGATTACACATACATCAGTCTGGAAGACCGAAAAATATTCCCCAAGAGAAAGTGAAGCTTATCCCCACAAACTTCGAAGAACAGCCCAGTTCCTGAGCCACAATCAGTTTTGGAGCTTTCAGTAAAGTTTCGAAAATGTGTGAGTCCAGGCTCAGTGCTGGAATTACTCAACTCAACTCAATGTCATAGAATCTCTTCATCAAAGGTATCCTGTAGCATTGGAAATACGCAAGTGCTGAAATCTCTGCCACCAGCAATTTCGCCTCGCCCCACTCAGTGTGGCAGTTGGCCTTTAAGGCTTCCCCAGGTATGAAGACGCAGCAGTTCGTAAAGAGCACTATACACCACTCAAATAAATTATTGTTAAATAATGAGGCTATCAAGCAACCATTTTGGTCGTTTACTATCGAAACCACATAAATTTTCATGGACCCCCACTGACAACTCGTGGACCCATATTTTTTTCATGCCAGCGTAGACCCCCGGCGAGTCTGCCGTGGACCCCTGGGGGTCCAAATGGACCACTTTGGGAATCACTGGTTTAAAGGATCATCGACCTCTAAAAGCCAATAACAGCTCTCCTATTAGGTTCATTCCTTATCTTTTTGCACTAAAATCTGAAAAGAGTCAAAATGCCAGAGCGTAAGCAAAATGCGCTCACTAAAAGACAATAACAGGAAAAAGTAAAGGAACGCAAAAAAACAAATTTTTCGTCCAAACAATGGCAACAACAAAACTAACGTCAAATAAGAATAGAAATGTATGTACAAAACACATTCACACAAGCACAAGCACGATAAACCTTTACTATATCAATTATTTATTGCCTCCTTCCAATTTCAATTCACTTTTTTACTTTTTAGATTATTCTCACTTTTTGCGTATTCTTTAATTTCCGTTAATTTAAATTCAGTTGAGTTTGACACTTTTCAAGATTTTGCCAGCAAAAATTCTTCTGACTAAATCTGACTACTTCGGACTGAAGAGAGTCACTCTCACTGAGTGTTGCTCTCCCATTTTTGCTGTCATTTTCGAGTTAAGGAACGCTTTTTGACCTAATTCTGACTACTTCGGACTTTTTCTGACTATTTCTGGGAGATAAGGAACGCAACTATTGTCAAATATTCACTTGCAATAAATTTGTTTTGAAAATTAGCCAAAAATATATCAAAAATTTCGGGTGGGGTTTAGTAGCGCTTCCAACTATTTCGGGCTATTCCGTCCAAAGCGGTGGCTCGATCCAAAAAAAATTCCACAAACTTGTAGCCAAGGGTCTACACATTATTTACAAATTGGGTTTGAAATATGCCCCTTTTTGTAAAATTCGGAAATTAGCGTACATTTATCACTCCTATTCTCTTTAAAGCGGCCACTTCACCAATATATTTTTGTATTCCCATTCACTTTACACTTTACTCGATTAGTTATAACTTTCTTTACGCCTTTAATATTAACCAATTAATCACAATTCATTAAATAAAAACACCTTCAAAATCACGCGTCTGAATTTGGTTGCATATGCAAATTAAATGGGTTATAATCCCAAGTGCGGCCGAAGGCCGCCTACACAGAAAGGTGTTCTCTGCAGGTGTTCAGTCCCCCTTCTTTGGCAACACAGAAAGAAAATTCTACTTTGTGAGGGTTATAATCCCTAAATGCGGCCGAAAGCCGCCTACGCAGAAAGGAATTCTACGCAAAAATACATTTGTTAAAAAGAACATTCTTTTTTATAAAAACTTTTTAGAAAGCGGGGACTGTCCCCCTTCTAGTGGGGGGTTTGGGGCCCCGCCCCTCCCCCTCCGCCCCCACCCCAAAAACGATGGGTGCGCTACTAAACATTTCCCAAAATTTCTCTGATGGGGGCAAATTTATCGACTTCTCTCCTATAATTTCTGGTTCTAACATCATCAAACCTTAAGCTACTTAACAAAAACCCAAAACGCTTTTCACTTATTGCAAGTTAACATAATTCCACGCCGTTGCCTCTTGAATTATCCCATATTTTGTGAGCATTTTGTCTGGAACTTCTCAAGGTTCCAATTGGAAAAAGAATTGCAATGAAGGCACTTATTTCTTTTTCATTAGTCAATCTTGCATCCCTTTTCTTTGAAATGCGTTTTTAATTGTTTCAATATACGTATATATTTGTTGGAGCAGTTATCTTTTGCATAATATCGTCAGTCAGAAAAAGTTGAAAATCTTAGTTGAGGCAACTACGATTTGGTTTGAGAGGGGAACATATTCATGCCTGTGAGCCACCCCTAAAGAATGCTGAGCGCTCTCTGAGCACATTTGTGTTTCACATACGAAGAGCGCCAGCAGAGCAATGCACACAGTCCCACTTATTGAATCGTTTGAGTGTGCAATGAATGACACTTTGTGCGTGGAAATCATTGCTCCGCTACTGCTGCTCGTATTATATGTATGGGTGAAACACGCATGTGGTCACAGAGCGCTCAGTAAGCTATGGCATGTCGATCACTGCGCTAGGTAGAGAAAGAAAAGTGTGTGCTATGACATGCCCAGACTTGTTTGTCTCAGTTTCAGTTTTTCTATCGCCGAGAGTTGTTTCGGTGCGCGCATAGTTATTTAAAAATATAAAGTTTAGTGCCTACCGGGGTTTCTCAGTGGATATATAATTTATGTGAATTATAAATTGAAAGTGTCTATTTAGCCAAGGAAAAAGCAATGCAGTATACTTAAACCAGCACTTTCAGCAGATATTGACCTGGGTTTTCGTACGACTGTTCTTACATAAGTATTATTTATACTAGTAACTATTTATGTAAATATGTATCTATTTTTTATACATAATATATGCAAATAAAAGCAAAAAGTAAACACAACAACCATCGAGTAAATTTTTATTTGTGTCAAACTGAAACTTTTTCCAATAATAAACGGTTAGCTGATTCAACTCTACAGGAACTTCACAAGATTAATTGCAAACTTGTATCAACCAAAGCTTTGTTTATATTTGCTCAACAATGAATTTATTCAACTAACAATATTGTCCAATCAAGGTAGTCGTTTTGTAATTATTAACAAATATACATTTGTCCCAACTAGAAGTCTCAAGTAAATTGCAGACTTTCGTGAACTAGATGTTTATTTCGCCATATCCAACTATGCCACTTGGTCACTATAACCAAATCTTGGTAATTATAACTAAACCTTTTTCTGGGTGTATGTACAAGTGTTAAAGAGTTGTAATGACACCACGCGATGTGGTAACATCTAACATGGCAACACTTATGTTGCCCAAAATAATAAAATTACATCGCGTGTGTTGTCAACACTGCCGAGCTTACGATCCACATTCGTTTTTAGAAGGTGTATCGCACGATTGAGAGAATACAAAGGTTGCGCCGATCTCGGCCCGCTATTCCTCTCTTAACGAATTTGACAGAATCGTTGTTTGCATGACGTCACACTTGTGCAACTTGTTTACGTTTTCCTTGCAACATTTTTTCTTCTTCTTCGACCGTGATGCTAAAAAATGCTAAAAGCAACGTAAATTTTCTGGTGGTGGCCACGGTTGGTGGAAAAATCATTTTCAAACTAAACGGTGGAGTATGGTACACACCGTACAGCATTTTGCGCGCGGTACAGCATAAATTCTATGCAAACAGCACACTTTAAGAAAGTTCCAGCATTGTGCGAGATCTACAGCTAATTTTTACGCAACCACCACATTTTTAAGAAAGTTCCAGCATTCTGTACGGTTTTCGGGTACAGCCGCGAGTTAACGACGTTAATACATATACTGCATATATTACATACATACATACGCTACATACATAGCTAACATGCCTGGTCACATACATTACATATATACATAAACTATAATGTACAAATGTTTGTCTCATCAGTAACAAAAGAATATGATAACATTGTAAACAACCTTCAATAACAAATTTNCAAGTGTTAAAGAGTTGTAATGACACCACGCGATGTGGTAACATCTAACATGGCAACACTTATGTTGCCCAAAATAATAAAATTACATCGCGTGTGTTGTCAACACTGCCGAGCTTACGATCCACATTCGTTTTTAGAAGGTGTATCGCACGATTGAGAGAATACAAAGGTTGCGCCGATCTCGGCCCGCTATTCCTCTCTTAACGAATTTGACAGAATCGTTGTTTGCATGACGTCACACTTGTGCAACTTGTTTACGTTTTCCTTGCAACATTTTTTCTTCTTCTTCCATCGTGATGCTAAAAAATGCTAAAAGCAACGTAAATTTTCTGGTGGTGGCCACGGTTGGTGGAAAAATCATTTTCAAACTAAACGGTGGAGTATGGTACACACCGTACAGCATTTTGCGCGCGGTACAGCATAAATTCTATGCAAACAGCACACTTTAAGAAAGTTCCAGCATTGTGCGAGATCTACAGCTAATTTTTACGCAACCACCACATTTTTAAGAAAGTTCCAGCATTCTGTACGGTTTTCGGGTACAGCCGCGAGTTAACGACGTTAATACATATACTGCATATATTACATACATACATACGCTACATACATAGCTAACATGCCTGGTCACATACATTACATATATACATAAACTATAATGTACAAATGTTTGTCTCATCAGTAACAAAAGAATATGATAACATTGTAAACAACCTTCAATAACAAATTTAATCACTAAACCAATAACAAACACCATTTATCATCAGTAGTAGAAATGGTATAAATAGATGTAAGCATAAACATGTAAGGAGTTCGAGATTATACGAATTCAAATAAAGAGCTCTTGCTCAGAAAAATATAAAAATATTTTTTTTTTATAACTTTCCTGACTCGAGTATTAAACTGGGGGCTCAACCGGTCTTAAAAGCCATTTTGTAATCCTGTAACGTTACAAAGGATAAGGAAAAATATAAAATCCCACGGGAAGTAAGACTTCCAGCACTACATATTTGAAAAAAGTGCTTAAATAATTAATATAAACACAAACAACACACGATTCAAAACAAGTGAATCGAAAAGTGAATCAAAAAAGTGAAACACAAAGGCGAAACTGGATACCTTACGTAAATTAAAAACAATAAAAAAAACAAAAACTTACGACGACAACAGAAAACTAGAAAACCCAATAAAAATGGAGGAACAACTAGCTCAACTACACGCAAACATGGCTGCATTGCTAAATCAGATCCAACAACAACAGGTGGACTTCACAGAGAGAGTAGCTCGGCTAGAGCAACAAAACGCTCCACACGAAGTGGTACTACACGACGAAGTCAAACTTAACATCACCGACCCAAGGGATATAGACCTTGAATTGTTCAAATCTCTACCAAAATTCGATGGAGATAAAGAGCAATACCGATCATGGAGATCACAAGTTTGGACCTTCATGGAAGCGATAAAGAACTTCCAATACCATCCAAAATATTACAGCGCCCTGGGAATCATACGAACAAAGATTACAGGACCAGCTGCGAATATATTAACAAATCACGACACCAAATTAAATTTTTATTCAATCATCAACCGACTTGACTATACTTATGCTGACCAACGCCCACTATATGTCCTCCTGGACCAAATGAAAAAAATCTCACAAGGAAGAAAAACTCTCGCAGAATTCCACGGTGAAGTATCTAAGGCACTTAATTTAGCCTTAGCCAAAATCGAAATGTCCAGTGATGACAACAACGAAGGTATGAAAACTTACGCCAACCAAGAGGCAGTAAGAACGTTCATCCTTGGCCTAAATTCAAAATATACCAGCGGTACACTGTATAGCCATAATCCAACAAATTTGGAATCGGCATACGCGACAGCCTGTACCATATCACACGATAACGTAAATGAAGAATTCGAAACACAGAACGTACAACCCAGATTCCAGCATCATAGGCAAAATCGGAGCACCTACTCACAACCACATCGTGAAGAGAGGTACTATAAGCCAAACATCAGAATTCAAAGAAACGACTACCAACAACGAGGAGACCATCAACAAAGAAGCTTCTTCAATCAACAAAGACAACCTGCACCTATTCCAATGGACGTGGACCACTCTAGACAATATGTCCCAACAAGTAGACGCAATAATGCCGTAAGTCACAATAATAATATACCTAACAATATATATAAGAGAGATAGGACATTCAGTCATAATAACGTAACTACTCCACAAAATAAGTCACAAAGAATAAATCAAGTAAATAGAGAAGATCTAGAGTCAGTAGATTTTTCAAATTACGAAGAACAATTCGAAGCAGGCAGTACTTTTTTAGGCGAATAAACGGGCTGCCTTGCTTACAAACAAAATGCGGCCTAACCGGCACGCCCGTTACCTTATTAGTTGACACTGGCTCCACTAACAATTACATAAATATAAATTGCAATATAGGAAAATCGATAAAAATAAAACCATTTAAAACCAAAACCTTACATGGTCACTCAATTATAAATTCTAAAAAAATAATAACGATGTACGGACATCATTTAACTTTCTATGAAATTAAAGAATTAAACGACTTTGACATGATACTCGGAGAACAGGGACTACGCCAAATAAAGGCAGAAATCAGTTTATTTGATTATAGTTTAAAATATCAAAGAAAAAAGGCCCTAAAAGTAGAAACAAAGATTAATTATACTATTAACAATAAAAAATTTAAAGATCAAGTCGATGAACTTATGAAGATAAATAATAATATTAGTGAAACATTACCTTTTACAACGACGATACAAGCATCTATCAGGACTGAATCAGAAGATCCCATATGGACAAAACAATATCCATATCCCATGTCTGATCACGACTTTGTCAGGAAAGAAATTGAGAAACTTTTAAATAACGGTATAATACAGCCAAGCAAGAGCCCATATAACTCACCTATATGGACTGTTCCAAAAAAGGGCACCGATGACCAAGGCAAGCCCAAGCGAAGAATGGTTGTTGACTTTCAAAAGATTAATTCTCATACGATTACTGACAGATATCCAATTCCAGATGTTAATATGACAATACAAAACCTAGGAAAAGCAAAGATTTTTTCCACACTAGATTTAGAATCAGGGTTTCATCAGATACTAATTAAAGAATCTGATCGAGAAAAGACAGCATTCTCTGTCAACGGCGCGAAGTATGAATTTATCAGAATGCCATTCGGATTAAAGAATGCACCCTCAATCTTTCAACGATGCGTTGATGACATATTAAGAGAATATATTGGAAAGTTTGCGTATGTTTATATTGATGATGTGTTAATTTATTCATCTACAGCAGAAGAACATATGGAACACTTACGGATTATAATTAATGCACTTCACAATGCTAACATGAGAATTTCTGACGAAAAGTCACATTTTTTCCAAGACTCAGTAGAATACCTAGGACATATTATAAAACACAATAGAATTACCGTAGATCCAAAAAAAGTTGAAACTATAAAGAACTACCCACAACCAAAAAATTTAAAAGAATTGAGATCTTTCTTAGGACTTGCTAGTTACTATAGGAAGTTTATAAAAGATTTTGCTAAAATCACGAAACCCTTAACAATTCATTTGAAAGGAGAATTAGGAATGGTAACTAAAAATCAAAGTGCCAAAGTATCAATACGCTTAGACGCAGCAGCAGTAGAAGCCATGGAAAAAATAAAAAACGCTTTACAAGAACAAGTTGAACTTTTCCAACCAGATTTCTCTAAACCATTTAGCTTAACAACTGATGCTAGCAATTTTGCCATCGGAGCAGTCTTATCTCAAAATCGCCACCCAATCGCATTCATCTCACGCACACTAAATGAAACAGAGCAAAACTATAGTACAAATGAGAAAGAGTTACTAGCAATCGTTTGGTCTTTACAAAAACTTAGAAACTATTTGTACGGTGTAGCAAACCTAACAATTTACACAGATCACCAATCCTTAATTTTTTCGATTTCCGAAAAAAACCCAAATGCAAAGCTAAAACGTTGGAAAAATCTAATTGAAGAATACGGTGCCAAACTAGTTTATAAACCTGGACACCAGAACGTTGTTGCAGACGCACTTTCCCGACAACAAGTCAACAACACAACAGATTGTTCAGACCATTCACAACAAAGCTCTCCAAATGAAATTATGAAAAAAGTTAAACAACCACTAAACTCTTTTAAAAATCAAATAATTATTTTACAAGATAATGAAAGAAACGAAATTCTTAATCAAACAACATTTCCCGGTCAATCTAGACACACAATATTTTTTAAAGATACCCCAGATTTGCTCTCCAAATTAAAAAATGTAATTAAACCAAAACTCACTAATGCGATAAAAATAGACGAAGAAATACTATTTCACTTAAAAAAAGAAATAACTTCCACATTCCCAAATTGCACCCTGGTACTAGCCCAAAATCAGCTAATTGACGTAACTTCCTTAAATGAGCAAAGTGAAATCGTCAAACAGACACATAAACGTGCACATAGAAATTACAAAAATAACACACAAGAAATATTGTTGACCCACTACTGGCCCAACATTAAAGAGAGGTGCAGAAAAGAAGCAGTAGATTGTGAAATATGTTTACAGCACAAATATGAAAGACAACCAAACAAACAACCTATAGGAAAAACCACAATACCAACACGAGTAGGAGAATACATACAGATGGACATATTCCATATAAATAACATGCAGTATCTTAGCTCCACAGATAGATACTCCAAATATTGTTTCCTACGAAAACTAAACACAAAAACAAACTGTCACGAATACATAGAAGAAGTACTCACACAAGTGTACCCAAATGCTAAATATCTCATGACTGATAACGAGAGTACATTTAACGGACACATAGCGAAATTTTTGTACAACCGGCTACAAATAACGCACTCCGTCACGCCTGTACATCATTCAACATCAAACGCTCAAGTTGAACGATTACATAGTACACTTAAGTATTTAAGCGGTAACCGGGGAATGGGAAATTTTTTTCGGGGAACTGGGTATGTTATTTTTATATCTTAAACTAACCAAATTAGACGGATATGTTAATTTTTAACTATTTGAGCCTTTTTGGAGCGACATTTTTTCAATTTGAATCGCAATATCTCCACAACAAGAGTGTTCCCTTATATAAGCTATATACCAGATGAAAGCTAAGGTTTTGGGCTAGATTTGTGGGAACCTAGAATAAAATCGACTGACCAGTTTTTGATAAAATTCCCGAAATCTATATTTTCAGCAGCCCGATTTTTAGTTTTCAGGCGATAACGTATTTATATTTCATAAACACGAAAGATAGCGTTACATAGCTCGTGTTAATACCCTTCTACTGATATCTGCACCAATGACATGGACTGACTAGTGCGGCCTCAGCGGTAGTTTGAAGAATTGCTTTTTTTCGAATTTCAGGCAGCAGACACGGCCACAAAGGCATACGAATCAAAACATGATGGAACAAAACCATCTTAGTTTTTTTGTACTTTAATTCCTGAAAGTTAGAAAAAAATTAAATGAAGGTACGTACAGACGCCACATACATCCCAAAGCATCTCGTACTGGAGACACAAACCAAAACACATTTAGCTCTATATCTCTCCAACTAGTAGCCGGAACTTAATATATAAGGTATCGTTTGTAAGGTATGATCCTATAGAATAACACTAAATATGTTGGGTGTACCCACATGCCCCCTTAAGCCGACAAAAGCAAAAAAACGTTTTTTGTTTCGCAACACTTTAGCCTAATTTTTAAGAATCCAGTTAATCGTTTATGAAGCTTGAATACATTTTCATTAACTAACTAGCGAATACCCGGCGTGCTTCGCTGCGCCTTAAAAGTAATTTTGTTTTGTTACTCCCTCTCACAACATTTGAAAATATTAGTTAATATTGCTGTACATATTTGTATAGTAGGGACATTTTTTCAAATTATATAAATACTAGCTTATACCCGCGGGTTACACCCCGCGCTTTTATACAAATATGGAAAATAATTTAATGATGTTAGATTTTATTTCTGTGCCCAGTTCATTATAGCTCGTTATTTCTTAAGCGAGTTAAGGTATTTAGGCCGTTTAAAACTATGAAATTATAAAATATCGTCTGCGCGAGTTAACGACGTTAATACATACACTACATACATAGCTAACATGCCTGGTCACATACATTACATATATACATAAACTATAATGTACAAATAAACATGTTTGTCTCATAAGTAACAAAAGAATATGATAACATTGTAAACAACCTTCAATAAAAAATTTAATCACTAAACCAATAACAAACACCATTTATCATCAGTAGTAGAAATGGTATAAATAGATGTAAGCATAAACATGTAAGGAGTTCGAGATTATACGAATTCAAATAAAGAGCTCTTGCTCAGAAAAATATAAAAATATTTTCTTTTTATAACTTTCCTGACTCGAGTATTAAACTCGCGCCACCAACCGCTAGCTACATACATACACGTAGGTATGTATGTATAACGGCTTAACAACATCAAGCCACACCACCACCAACTATATACATATGTATGCATAACGTCATAACAACAGCAAGCCACGCCACCTGCAGCTAACGGAGTATGCCAACATAACGGCAGTGACAAAACAGCGAAAAATACAGCAACAGCAAAAAAAGACTGCGGCGCGGGATAGTAGCCACATAGCAACATTACTCGCCAGATTTTTCCAACGGACTTTTTGAGTGCGGTACAGACTGCAGCGCTCAGTATATCCAGTAAAAAAAACTGTGGTGAAGTCCTTTATGGGGATAAAGTTTCCAGAGGTGAAATTTTAGGTAGCAGACAATTTCTTACACGCATAGTTGCTTTTCAGCACTCATGAAAGAAACTTAAGAAATGTTTGAAAAAAAAGTTCATATAGTACATAAATTTTATAAATAAATACCATATAATGTATGTACTCTGGTAAATAATATCAAAAAATGTATTAGAACCACCATTTAATTTTATATTTGATACAAATTAATATTGCTGCCCCGAACGCTCTGCGCATTGCCACTGAATAATAGATTTACTTAAAATTACATCCCTGATCCTTGTTCTTTCTATATCGCATCGTGGTGAATTCACATTTCTCAGAAATTTTACAACAAAACAAAACAAAGGGAGTATTTTATTTACTAATTTTTGCGATTTCTATTGTTTAATGTAAAAGTGTGTCTTTTTAGGATATGTTGAGCCAACAACGAAGGCGCATTTGGAAAATGGAGTTATTAGTAATGAAGTAGCAGGCATATTTGGAAAATTATGCCTATAAGCAGGCTGGAATTTGGGAAAGTAAGTGCCTGGTTGCAGCATATTTATGTATTAAAAAGTATTTAATTAAATTGTTTAATAGAAATGTTATAAATCGAGTGGCTTATTTACGATGTGCTCCAAACATTTGGCGAACTTTTTTTCGCCTTTTCAACGTGCTAAGTAACAAGTTAAGATGACTGCCATCACGGCCGGTAAGAAACCGCAAGCAAAGGGCAGACAACCTTCCAGGAAGCTGCCTCCTGTCCCCGAGTCGAAGCAGAAGTTCAGCAAGAAGCAGGTCAGCAAACTGCTACCCTGATCAAACGTAAACTAAAGCGCTCAGCTGTGGTTGCACTCTGTAAACGTGAAAACTTGGTGCATGCTGAGAAATATCAAACAAGAAAACTCGGTGATGGACGCCGTGAGATGAAGTTGCGCAGTGGGGCAAAGAAATGCGGCCAATTCTACGGGCCTGAAAAATCCAAATTGGCTTTTGTGATCCGTATCCGCGGTATCAACAAAGTTGCACAAAAGGGCGTAAAGTTTTACAGTTCCGTCTTCGCCACATTAAAACAGTGTGTTATCAAATTGAACAAGGCAACCATTAATATGCTACGTATGCCGAACCCTATATGGGGTTATCCAAATCTTAAATCAGTTCGTGAATTGATGTACAAACGTGGAATTGTTAAGCACAACCATCAACGTGTCCCAATCTCTGCTTCGTGATCGAACGCAAATTTCGCGTAGCCCACGAAATTCAGTGCGTTGATTATTTGGCGCACGAAATATTCACTGTTGGAACCCACTTCAAGAAAGCCTCCAACTTCCTGTTGCTATTCAAGCTCAACACGATCAACCCGAGGCCGGCGCAAGAAGGCTAATCACTACGTTGAGGTTGGTGATTTCGGTAGCCGTGAGGATAAGATCAACAAATTGCTGCACAAGATGGCTTAAAGAAATTGTTGTTTTGTATTTAAGGCGACAATATAATTTCGCACATCTTCAAAAGGCGCCCAAGCAAAAAAAGAAAATTGCAAAAATTCCTGAAGTTGGCTTTACACGGGTCGATTTCTGTCGATTGGAAAATTTACTGAGATATCGACTAGCCAAAACGCTTACATTTTACGGTTGAATTGCAATTTACACGGGTAGATTTTGGTTAAACAACAAAAATCGACCGTGTAAGGCAGCTTAAATAACGTTCAAATTAGTCATCATCTTTGAGATAGAAAATACCAATAACCATTTCATAATTTCGAAAATTATTCCATTTAACTTTGTTCTTGCATTTTCCACACCACCTGTGAGGTATGCTTTTAGGCGCGTTACCGATTTTTTTTAAGGTGCTCGGTTCCCCAAGAGGCCTATTTTCACCTTTACAACTTAACTTAAAAAGAATTAAAACTAAAGCATGCAATATATAAAGAGAAATAAAAATTGTCTTACATCTAGTAAACTTAAAAAATTCCACAAATTAAATTCATTTTCAATGTTATTGTGGCTTGTTAACATTTTATTTTTAATATTTTTATTGAGCTTTGTACCACGATTGTTTATTAGGAAAAATTGAAAAAGCAACAAAGTCTAAGCGGTAGAAGTT
>NW_016159729.1:38246-38664 GCF_001687245.7 Rhagoletis zephyria
TTTTTCTAGACTTCAGCAGGGATCGAACCTGCGAATTCGATGTTCAAAGTCAGAAGCGTTAACCACTGAGCTATGTACATCCCGTAAACTCTTGTTGCTAATTCATTTTCCTTATTCAACCAACTACTATCAAGTGCAGCTGATTTGCCGCTATTTAAACTCGACAGCGTGGTTGTTGTTGTCAATTCTATACATCCGAAATAAAAATTGTCTTACATCTAGTAAACTTAAAAAATTCCACAAATTAAATTCATTTTCAATGTTATTGTGGCTTGTTAACATTTTATTTTTAATATTTTTATTGAGCTTTGTACCACGATTGTTTATTAGGAAAAATTGAAAAAGCAACAAAGTCTAAGCGGTAGAAGTTATAGCACTATTTCGGAGATCACCACATCTCCTCATCAGACTTCTTTTT
>NW_016159729.1:40228-44474 GCF_001687245.7 Rhagoletis zephyria
CTATGAATCCAGAAGGAGCTTTTACTAAATTTGATCTATCATACTCCTTCTCTTTAGTAAAGGTAAACGCGTCTTCCGGAATTTCACCTTCCTCAAACCGTGGTAGGGGCTCCAAACAGTTATGTAATTTAAAATATTCGTAGTAAATGTACCCGCAAAAATACGCAAAAGAATTCCTTTGAAGAAAATTGCTTTCAACTACATCGACATCAATAATGCTTCTTATATCTTGATACGCTTGGGGTCTAGGCAAGCTTTGAAAAGTTTGCCAAGAAGTATCTTGAACCAGAGGATCAGTACATACTCTTTCGAGAGTGCTAAACGAAAAAAACTCCCACTCAGCGCTAGGCAAAGGTTCACAATTTCCACTTGTGGCAAAGTTTACATGTCTGAGGCCCCAGGATTGCCTGAAAAGATCGGAGAACATGGACGGAGCTGTTCTCGGATTTAATCCTCCCCTCTTCTAATCTGCCCAAAATAACGTTCGATTTCGTCCTGGAAAAGTCTTCTGGTTAGTATATGTTCGAAACCTTCCTGTGACAAAGTACGCCACAATCGTCTCAAGCTTTGAATGTTGATAAGCCAACATTTGATAAAGGAAAAAGTGTTCGTGATATCTCGTCCGACAATGTCATGAACAACTATTGAATAAAGGGTTCTTTGGGCTTCGACCAAAAATTCTAGTTGGTCTGTGGTTCCTTAATAAGGTTGGCCATGTTTTCTTAGGGCCCCAATCGCTTTAGTATTAAAGATATTAAAGAGTTGGTCGAAAAAAATAGCGAATTCGGCAGTATTTATGAAGCTTGCAGATTGAGAAGTATTAAGGTTTCCGGTACTATATAAAGATAGCATTGCACTAGCAACCGTATTGCTCAGTACTTGAGAAGCTAGACGAACTCATTTTTTCAAAAGACGTGGGACTAAGATGTGCCGTTGTCAATTTAGGCGCGCATCGTATACCGCGATGGGAATCCTGTTGATGAAAATGCAGAATGTCTGTCCATTTGACAGTATGTCCGCGAAAAATAACATTATTTTTTTTACTTTGAATACAGTTTCGTGTGCTCTTCAGAAGATGAGGAGAATCGTAGAAAAATACAATTTCTTCACTGTTAACTTCAAAATACGACCTATTTTCTGTAATTCCTACGATACTGGCGAAGTTAACGAAATTGGTTCCCTGGTCTGAAACAAATTGGCAGACTTTAAGACCNGGAAAACGTTAGGTATTATAGGGTACCGAAATATTGAAGACGTATTACATGTATGCACGCACAATTTAAATACGATAAAACTTGGAATTAAAAACTTTTAGGGAATTTTTTGGCTGGATATTTTCGGTTTTAGATAGGTGTCGACCTAAAGCCGAATTCCATACACAACATTAAGAGATTCCAAAACTTAATTAACCTCCAAAAGCAGAAATTTANTAACCTACTATTAAATCCCTATTCTTATCATATTTCAAATGAGTTTTTAGTGACATTTCATCACAGCATAAAGAAATGAATTTTTGCTCTCTAGTGAATCCTCGGCTTCGCAACTCCAGGGATTTGATGCTGCTAGTGGAGCAGCCAGGGTTTCTTGGCCAACCTTTAATAAAGTNTTTTTTGGCTGGATATTTTCGGTTTTAGATAGGTGTCGACCTAAAGCCGAATTCCATACACAACATTAAGAGATTCCAAAACTTAATTAACCTCCAAAAGCAGAAATTTACAATACTAACAGGTATCCTTATAGGACAATGCAGACTAAGCATACGTATAAGATGGCACCTTGGTCNCGCTGCGAGATGTGGAGACATTTTACTGCATACTGCATCGATTTGACAGTTGCGAACCTGCCGCAGAACAGGTAAGCTTTGGCTTTCCAAATTTCTTATCTCCTCCTCTTTATCTAATAAAACCTTTTTTAAGCCTTCTATTTCAACTTTAGCTTCATCTAATTCTTCCCGATATTTTCTTTTTCTAGGAGACTCTTCACTAAGATAATCTTCAGTTTGCGTTTCTTGGTTGCGTACCCCTAATTGCGATTCATTGTGCTTGCCTAAAGAGGAACAAGTTGGATGTTCAATTGGAAAGGGTTGAAGAGTCTCCTCTAAGGGAACCTCNCATACGTAAAATGGCACCATGGTCAAATGATCTATGTCGATTCTACAACTCGCCCTATGAGACACCACTACATATTTTCATCCTGTTTGATAAGCCCAGGTTCGATATGGCCACAAACTAAGCACATTCATTCACTCCCTACCTCTTAAGGCGCTGCAGCTTTTTCTGAGGGATTTAGGTTTAGAGGAAGTATTGTGAAGATTCAAGGGCACAATAAATCACTAGGTCGTGGTGTCCACCTCATTTTAATATCTACATATCTATTCCAATACAAATNGTCTATTCCAATACAAATAATCCTCAAAAATGCACTTTCAGCTTTTTAAGACTGGCGGTCATTTAGACACGCATGCCCGCCTACCCATGGATTTTACACAAATTTCGTTACAAAATTTGTTGATGTTAAATATAAAGAACACTCAAACAAAACTATGATCTTCNCCTCCTCTAAGGGAACCTCTAAAAGCAATCAATGCCCTTCTACTGTAATAAAATCCTCTGAACCTAAATAAATAATTTGCTCGCTTATATCTGCCTGTCCTTCTAATCTACCTGAATCTACACCTACTGTGGGTGCATGCAAATTTAAATCAGGGATAGCACCCTTAGACAGTTTACGAAGGTTCCGATATCTCGGGGAAAAGTGCNGGAAATTCTCAAAACAGTTGATAGGTCGACAGTTCAATTTGTCATTTGTAAGGTGTGTGTTTGTGCTTGCTCGAAGTTAATCCATCAAAAAATCTGATGCTGAAAATCGTACTCTAAGTGGCTCTAGTTACATTTAGCGCAGGCTCATAAAACATAAAGTAGAGCAAGAAAAACCTCTATGAAAGACAATCTTATGAAATATCTCAGCCTGGCGTAACCTAGAGCAACTCATTAAAGACAACTATTTATGAGTGAAAAGACTTCAATTTGATCATCATAGTTGGAATCAAAACAATGTCAACCACGTGGGCAAACCTGAGGCACACATACTCAATTAAGGCGACATTCAAATCCCGTCTATACTAATAACACCGAATCCAGCCGTTTGCGCCTCTTTNAAACCTCTATGAAAGACAATCTTATGAAATATCTCAGCCTGGCGTAACCTAGAGCAACTCATTAAAGACAACTATTTATGAGTGAAGACTTAATTTGATCCTCATAGTTGGAATCAAAACAATGTCAACCACGTGGGCAAACCTGAGGCACACATACTCAATTAAGGCGACATTCAAATCCCGTCTATACTAATAACACCGAATCCAGCCGTTTGTGCCTCTTTGTCCAGTATTATTCATACAATTATATCAAATTTATACTCAATAAAAACATACCTTGGCATTTCTTCCTCCGATGGAAACTTATACAAGGATCCTTGTTCTGGACATCTGGATACACACCTTTTCGGCATCTTCCCTGAAAGGGTATACATTATGTGTAACTTAGATTTATTAACAATATTAATATAATCACTTTTTACGTTATTTATCACTTTCGAAAGGCTTTAATCCACAATTTGTTCCGAAACTTTTAGACGCACGCACTTATTTAATTATTATTATTATTTGTTTGGTTTTTCAGCTCGTTAATGATGCACCCAGGGTTGCATTTACTGTCTATGAAAATATTTCGTGAAGCGTTCCAAAATTAGCTCCGAGCAACTTAAAAATGGTTAAACTTAAATGAAATAGTTTTTTATTAAATATTTATTCCTGGTATTTAGTAAAAAACATTCAGATCAATACTAATGTATGAAATGAAGTAAATAAAAATCTACGAATAAATTCCATGAATATTTTGTCATAGAGCCATTATTAAATTTAGACATAATTTAGTGAGGCGTTGGTACTGACGTATATAGAATTAATGCGTTAGAGAGAGATAAATATACAAGCTCAACGCGCTAACTTAGGTATACTTGCATGTATATACCTGTTACTCGTCTGGCATATACTCCAACTGCAAAAATAATGACAATTATAATTTATGTAGATCCCTGGATAAAGGATTGTCACAAGTTACTTTCGGTAACTCACGATTGAAGTTTGGAATGCAATTTCTCAGAAACACGACTACAGATTTTCTCCAAAGCGTCGGAGAATGCTATGTACTAGCTCATGAAATTCTTAAATTATCTTATTTTTTTT
>NW_016159729.1:49481-73760 GCF_001687245.7 Rhagoletis zephyria
CATCTGCTGAAAAGATATTTTCGCAGATTCACAATTTATTTAAAATAAATCTATTAGCCCTATCTCCAATTCCATGTGAATAAATCTCCCCAGTGCTTAAATAATTTTCACCACATTAAATAGCTGCACAACACCCTAATTGCCGAAAAAGCGTTGCTTGCGTTATGGGGACCAAACTTGGTGAAAAAAAATAGCTAAGTATGTTTACTGGATATACTGAGCTGCAGCGAGGGAGTTATGCAGAAGGCGTAATTATCATGCATACATATGTACACGTATATATTTTTACTTTTTTTCTGCATAAAGCAGTTTATAATCACCACTCATATATACAAAAAAAAAAAACTTTTTCAATATAAAGTGGATAGCACTTAAAATTTTTGTGCAAATTGGCATTTCTAATTAATAATATTAGAGACAAATTTTGAAAGTGAATTGATCTATTTAAACAAAACAATATAATTTGTATTTATGTACATACATGTACCTCCATTTTTTCTAGCCTTTAGTGCTTTATTTGATTAACAAACAATTTTCGAATTTATGATTGAAACACGTACATACATATACATATATGTACTTCTATTTCTCAATTTTTTTAGCACTAAGTGCTTCATTTGATTAACAAAATAAAATATAAATTTTTCGAAAATGAATTCGTATAATTGAAGTACAGTTATGTAGGTACATAAGTACATATATACTTCTATTACTCCATTTTTCTAGCATTAAGTGATTTATCTGATTAACAAAAAAAACCTTTGAAATTGAATTTATGAAACCAAACTAAAATTTGCGATTACGCGCATATGTACTTCTCTTGCTACATTTTTCTAGCTTTAAGTGATTTATTTGATTAACAAAAAAAAAAAATTTTGAAATTGAATTTACGAAAGCAAACTAAAGTTTCGCAGTTATGCACATACATACATACATGTATGTGTATGTACACCAATTTCTTCATCTTTTTTACCATTAGGTACTTCAAAGCCTTCGACAAAAAAAAATTTTAATCCAAGTAGAGCATATAAAAATTAAACTTAAACGAATATTTCAAAATAAGGAAAACAACAAGTTTTCAAAGAAATGAATTTTTAAAAATATATAAATGCTAAAATTTTCAAGTATCCACCTAGATATAAGTGACGCTTCTCAACAACATTAAACATTTCTAGCTTTAAGTGATTCAATACAATTTTAGTTTTCAACAATATTAACTATTACTAGATTTAAGTGACCCAATACAATTTTACTGATCGTTAAAAAGAAAAAAGCTAACTGTTTAATTTGCATGTGAATTTGCACGTTAAAAACCTACTCCTGTTGCATGTGAGATACTCCCTTTTTCTTTGCATGAAAATTTCAGCGGATTGTGGACTATAAGGACATAACTCAATACAGTTTGTAAACTTTACTTTTAATTTTTTTTAACTCGGTGAACGGCAGTTAGCAGAAGTAATTTTTCTTGTATTTTATTAAACTTAACGTGTTATGACCAAATTTGACGAAGAATTTAAAGAAAATTATTCAGAATTTTTAAAAATTATGAAGCGAATTTTGCAAAATCGTCCTCTTTCCTTCTTTCGACAAATGCAGCAAAACTTAACGAGTATAGAGATTCACTTATAAGTTCGTACAATAAAGTTTTATTACACGTCAAGGGTATTACACGTCAAGGTAGTTAGGTGAAGTACAGGTAAAGTTAACACGTTGCAAGGATCTTTTAAGCAAGTGTTTTATAAAATTGAATTCTCAGATTAAAATTCCAATAGAGCCTCTAGCATTAATTTGCAAAACAGATTTAGCTGGCTCTGATACCGAAGAAGAGTACTCCGACGCAAAATCACAAGCTTCAGTGAGTTTTGCCATTAAAAGAAGC
Source organism: Rhagoletis zephyria (assembly GCF_001687245.7). Taxonomy (NCBI): domain Eukaryota; kingdom Metazoa; phylum Arthropoda; class Insecta; order Diptera; family Tephritidae; genus Rhagoletis; species Rhagoletis zephyria. Next base: position 51,361 of record NW_016159729.1, read on the forward strand.
GCTTCGCTTCCAAGCATAAAAGATTCGCTAAGTGTACTAGAGATTCCAGCAAGTGCCACTTACTTATTAAACTTATTCCAAAGTTTTGACAGAAATGGCCACACCAGAGCAAAATAATTCCTTTATAAGCCTTTGTGCTTCGATTATTAGGGAAAATTATAGTGGGGATCCGTTAGAGCTCGAGTCGTTTTTATATAAGATTAGTTTGATTGAGGACTTAGCTGAAGAAAATTTGACCAGTACATTAATTGCATTTTTGAAATCAAAGTTAGAGGGCAATGCCCGCGAAGCCATACCTACACAAATAAATTCTGTTACTGACATAAAATCTGCTCTACGCAATAGAATCAAACCTGACAACTCGAAAGCTGTGGCAGGGAAAATAGCGGCGTTACACGTTAACAACAACAATTATTCAGACTTTGCCAAACGCGTTGAAGAATTATCCAATTCACTTGAGCGATCGTTAATTATAGAAGTAATGACTCAAGAAAAGGCTCACGAAATGGCGATTGAGCAAACTGTTAACGTGTGTCGTCTAAACGCCAGGTCTGACTTAGTAAAATGTATTTTAGCTTCAGCAAAATTTTCAGATTCTAAAGACGTAGTTGCAAAACTAATTGTAGAGCAGAATAATGAGGTGAAGGAGCGTCAGGTTTTAATTTTCGATCGCGTGGTATCAATATGTTTAGAAATTCACGTGGTGGCTATCGTGGGACTAACCCAACTCGCAATTTCACTGGTTATAAGAATAACAGGTCATTCTTCTAATAATAATAACTTCAATAGCTATAACAGTCAACGAGATCGATCCGCTAACGGAAACCGCTATCATAATAACAACAATGGTTCACGGGTTAATTCCAACAACAACACCAATAGGAACAATAATGCACGAACAGCAAACGGTAGGAGTAGGAATGCAAATGTCTGTGCTTTAAACGCTCATGCCCCTCAGGAGCGAACACTGGGAGAGCAGGATTTAAACAACTAAACGATTTTTTTATAGCAAAAAGCATTTACTGCTTAAACCTAAATTATTCAGATTTTATCCAATTACAAGTTTCCGGGTCAAATAAATTGTGCACATTTTTGGTCGACACACAAGCCGACATTTCTCTAATAAAAATTTCAAGTTTTTCCAAAAATTTTCCAATTGTTACGAATGATATTATCCGCATAACGGGCGTTACTTCCAATACTGTTGCTACTCTGGGTAAAATAACGACAAATTTGACTTTTTCGGACTTTTATATAAAACATACGACGACTAAGTTAACGACGACTTTAATATTCCAGCAGACGGCATATTGGGTAAAGACTTCTTAAAACTCAATAAATGCGTTATCAGCTACGCAAGCAATTGCATTTCCTTCTGGGTAGGTAACAAAAAAGTCGCGATTCCGATTCTTCACGGAACTGAAAGCGATACCTGCGTAATTCCACCCAGATGGGAAGGTTTTCGTCTTTTTAATTTAGGAAGCTCACCAGAACAACTTTTTGTGGAATCACAAGAAATCGATAGCGGTGTATACACTGCACGATGCATAATTAGTACAAGCAACCCAATCATCAAGGTCATAAATACCACAAACGATATAAAATACGTAAAGAACTGTAACATTCGGACTGAAAATCTCTCTAATTTTAACGTTTACTCCATTAATAAGACAAGAAACGAGACAACCGGACAAAAGAACTGATTAACGTTTTGAAAAAACAAATTCCTCGTTACGCTGAAAGCAAATTACTTAACTTGTGCGTAGATTACGCAGACATATTTGCACTTCCCGACGACAAAATGACGTTAAATAACTTTTACGAACAAAAACTAAGATTGACAGACAATAACCCAGTTTACATTAAGAACTACCGATTACCATATTCCCAACGTGAAGAAATAAATCGCCAAGTTAACAAGTTATTAAAAAAAGAATTAATCGAACAATGTTATTCGAATTATAATTGTCCTTTAATTGTTGTTCCAAAAAAAGATACTAATGGGAAAAAAGCATACCGTATGTGCGTAGACTTTCGCGCTGTTAACAAAAAAGTTATTGCCGATAAGTTCCCTCTTGCGCGAGTAGACGACATTCTAGATAACCTTGGCCGAGCGAAATATGTTTCAACCTTAGACCTTTTTTCAGGGTTTCATCAAATCCCTTTACATATTGATTCACGTGACGCAACCTCTTTCAGTACGGACCGAGGAGCTTTTAGATGGAAAGTATTACCGTTTTGGTTAAATGTAGCACCAAATTCATTTTCGCGTATGATGACAATCGCTTTTTCCGGTATTCCGCCTAATGTGGCATTTCTTTACGTTGACGATATAATCGTTATTGGATGTAGAGAAGCACATCACATAAAAAATTTTGCGAAAGTTTTTGACACTTGTCGAAACTTCAACCTAAAACTCAACCCCAATAAGTGCAATTTTCTTCGGCCGGAAGTTATGAGATGGTAACACTGCAACGTTGTTGACGTGTTTGTAATCGCTCTGCGGAAAATTAAAAAAAAACAGCCGAATTGTTGGGATTTTAACCAGCGTTAGAGACAGTGACTTAAATAGCAAAGTGCTAATAAATTGTGCTATTTGCAAGCACAAAAATTTGTTTCATTTTGCTTAAACAAACAAATAAATATAGCTAGAGACATAAAAGTGCAATGAGGTGACAAAAACAATAAGGCGCGAAAATGGATAAATGCCATAAGTGCAAGAATCCAATTCGCGGTGACAGCGGAATCCGCTGCGACGGTGTGTGTGGTAAATTGTGGCACTGGGCAAAAAAATGCTCTGAATTGGATGAGTACAGTGCGAATGTACTCAAAGAAAACAACTTTGTGCGCTTTATGTGTAACCAATGTCACACATACATGCATAACATCGATGAGGTGCTCCGAAATATGAACTTAACAATAGAGAAAAATAGTCAAAAGATCCAAGAGTGTAATGATGACTTCCAGGAGTCGCAGAAAATGCAAGTGAAAGAGCTTAAACTTCTCTTGCAATCAATAGAGAAAAAATTTGGGGAACGCATTGATGCAATGCAAAGAGTACAAAAAACCTGTGAGGCGAGTATTCTCGAAGTGAACCAAATTAAGTCAATAGCTGACGGCGTAAAAAAGCAAAGCCATGATCTTTGCGAAGCCATAGTGCGCAATGAAAATGAGAACAAAAAAATTTGTGAAGAGATAAAGAAATCGGTGACTGCTGACGCGTTAGCAGGTCAGCGGGCGAAAGCCACTTACGCGGATCTCTTTAAAGGTAATACTGCGAAAGATAATAGGCCGCCGAAAGTAAATAAAGAGAAGCCATTAGTTCTACAACCAAAAGAGAAGCAGGAAGTGGGAAAAACAAAAGAAGATTTGAACAAAAATGTTGACCCCTCGGGCTTGAAAATTAATAGTGTACAGGGGAGGAAAAGTGGGGCTGTAGTAATACAAACAGAAAATGAGGCTGAGCGTGAAAAAATCAAAAAGGCAATAGAGAATAAAATGAGTGATAGATATGAAATAAAAATCCCAAACGTAGCCAAGCCAAGGTTCATGGTATATAGAATGAGCTTTAAACATGAGAATGAGCAGCTCAGGGATATGATAAAAAAACAGAATGAATGCTTCAAAAATGGTAATTTCAAAATTTTGAAATGTTTTGAAACAAAAAGAGGAAATGCAAAACATTATAATGCGTTAGTAGAAACAGATGTAGATGCCTTTGCAGCCGTGCTGGCAAGCGAAAAAATAAACATAGGTTGGGAAAAATGTAGAGTCAAAGATGGAATGGATGTTACTTTCTGTTTCAAATGCAAGGGATTTAACCACATAGCTGCGAAATGTAAAGCCGATGAGGTATGTTTCAAGTGCCTAGATAACCACAAAACTGTGGAATGTTCTAAGGAAACATTAAACAAATGCATAAACTGCATTCGTGCTAATAAAAAATTTAACTTAGGGCTTGATGAAAATCATATGACCTTTAACCGACAGTGTCCTGTATACCAGAAAAAGCTCGAGCATAAAAGAAATACTGTAAATTACTAACAATTACAGCAAGTTTGTGGGGACCCTAGCGTTGAGTTTACGTCTCACCCAGGTGTAAAGAAAGCGCTACCCAAATATTTGCAATGCGTATATCTCAATATACAGAGTTTAGTGGCTAATAAAGTTGAGCTAGAAATACTTATAGATTTTACCGACCCGGATCTACTTTTGTGTTCCGAAACATGCCTAACTGATGACATAGAGGATACGGAAATAATGTTCCCGGCGTATCAGATGATACGCTGCGACTCACACAGTAGACACACAGGGGGAGTGATAATACTCGTTCGAAACACGCTCGGTTTTAAAACAATAACTAACAAGGCTTTAGACAAAAATGTTTGGTGTATAGTTATTCAACTCACACACTGTGATACCAGGTGGCAGCTCGGGGTGGTTTATCACTCCCCAAGCTCAAGTGATGCGGAATTTGTTACATATATGGAGGATATCTTAGCAGAAATCTCAGAAAATTCTGTGAACACTGTTGTCATTGGCGATTTTAACATAAACATGAACGTAGTATCAACCTACAGCAGAAAACTCAATGATGTTTTCTTGCAACAAGCCATGCAACAGCTGATAAATTTTAATACGAGGGTGACGGAACATTCGGAAACACGTATTGACTTGTTGTATTCCAATGATAACCGAGTTATATGCCAAAAGGTCGAGGATCATAGAATATCTGACCACGAAACAATAATGTTTCGACTAAATGTCAATAAACTTAACCCACTTGCTAAGGAGGCAGAAGTAATATCCTGGGAGAGATATAACCCTGAGAACTTAACAAGTTTACTAAGGCAGTGCGATTTCTCGAACTTAAATTTTTTCGATGCTGACGGTATGGTGGAGTATATTACTCATTGCATTATGTGGGCCATGAGGCAGTTGACTTACTCAAAAATAACTCGCATTAGGCAGAGGAACAAATGGTATGATAGGCAATTGACAGAGATGAACAAGTATAAATCTAAATCCCATGAGAAAGCAGTGTTGTCAGGGTACTGGGGTGAATATAATTTAGTGAGAAGCAGATATAAGAAAATGGTAAGGTGTAAAAAAATTAAATACTTAGAGCATAAGGTGGAAATAAATAAGGGTGACAGCCGACTCATGTGGAAATACTTAAAGGAGGTAGTCAATAACACGGAGGTCAAAGAAAATATTGGGGAAGTGATAATAAATAACACCAACTACGTAGACAGCTTTGAAATTGCGGAAAACCTAAATAATTTTTTCGTGGACAGCATTTTGGAAATACATACCAATATAGAGTGTGTAAACTATGATTTTTTCGAGCAACGAGCTCCCACAAGTACGCTAAAATTTGAAGAGGTCTCAACGGAAGACATTCTTCAAATTGCCAAAAAATTTAAGCGGAAAATTGGGGGAAACAACCTACTTTCTGAAGGTGTTATTAAGGACTCTGTTGATTATATGGGATATTTCTATGCCCTACTTATAAATAAGAGTCTCCAGACAGGATCAGTACCGGAAGAATGGAAAATTTCATCAATAGTGCCCGTCAAGAAAGTTAGAAAAACGGTTAAAGCTGAGGAGCTTAGGCCCATCAATACTCTCCCTAGCTTGGAAAAAATGCTAGAAACCGTTGTGAAAAACCAGCTACAGTACTATGTGGAATCCAATAAAATACTCATAAAAGAACAATCTGGATTCAGAGCTAAACATTCCTGTGAGACTGCGCTGAATCTGGTGCTTTCTCAATGGAAAGAAGATCTGAACAGACACCTTAATGTAGTGGCAGTGTTTATTGATCTTAAAAGAGCATTTGAAACCGTTGATAGGGTCCGAATGTTGGATAAACTAAAATACATTGGTATAAAAAACACTGAGCTTGACTGGTTTAGAAGCTTTCTGTGTAATCGTAGGCAACAAACAATAGTTAATTCAAAGATGTCTAGTAAGATAGCCGTAGACATCGGATTACCACAGGGCTCAGTTTTGGCACCCCTACTCTTTAATATATATATAAACGATATTAAAAGTTCTCTCAAACATTGTAAAATAAAACTCTTTGCGGATGATGCCTTGTTAACGATCAGTGATAGGGAACTACCAAATGCGATTGTCAAAATGCAAGAAGATCTTAATTCTTTGTATCAATGGCTGTGTTCAAATAAACTCAAACTGAATGTGAAAAAGACTAACTTTATGGTATTTTCCAGAGCGGCAAATGCTGACTCCATAAGCCGTGAATTAAAAATCAAAGATGAAAATATCGAAGAGGTGAAAATTGTCAAGTACCTAGGAATATACATAGACAACAAACTAAAGTTTGATGAGCACGTTGAGTATACAGTCAACAAGATTGCTAAAAAAATTGGCCTTATAAAGAGATCGTGTAAGTACTTGGGAAGAAGATATAAAACGTTGGTGTACAGGTCAATAGTAGAACCGCACTTTATATACTGCCCCACGATTTTCTTCCTAGCGGGGGACTCCCATGTAGATAAGCTGCAAAAAATGCAAAACCGAGCGATGAGATTCATCCTCAACAAACCGTATGACACACCAACAAGATGTATGCTTGAAACCTTGAATTGGTTAAGCGTGAAGCAACAAGTTTTTTACCACGCTATGAAATTTGTGTACAATATTAAGAAGGGCAACCTGCCGGATTATCTTAGCGATAATCTCCGATATATAAATGAGACGCATACATATTTGTTGAGAGAGAATAACAGCTTCAGACTCCCGAAGTATAGAACAGAAGTGGACAAAAAAAATATTTTCTATAAAGGCTTAAAGTGCTTCAATGAATTACCAGAGGCTATAAAAAATTGTGATACTATCACTCTTTTCAAGCGGCTGCTATTTGACTATTTTAGAACGCAGCCTACAAGATAGTGATGTATCAACAATAGCGTGGATTGGAAACTAGGGCTTTCCAACCACCAAGATATCGAGACTAGGCGGATCGGAAACTCGGCCTTTCCGACTACCTAGACCATTAGATAATAAACAATAAACGAGCGGATTGGAAACTAGGCCTTTCCAACCGTCACGAAAGCGCGACTGGGTGGATCGGAAACTCGGCCTTTTCGACCACCCAGGAGATATCAATAAATGGAGTAAACCAAAAAGAATAGCGCGGATTGGAAACTCGGCCTTTCCAACCGTATACATAACTTCCAGAAAATTGCATGCGTTTATATTGACATAAAATAATTGCAGTGATAAAGAAATAATGTTATTTAAAAATTTCCGTAGAGCATTTTGTATTTTGTATTTAATATTTAATATTTACATTTTAAATCTAAATCTAATTATAAGAATGTTAAATCTTTGTTGCAATATAAGTCTAACAGACTGTAAAAAATAAATAAATAAATAAATAAATACATTCCTAGGCCATAAATTTCAGCCAAAGGTTTGTTGCCAGACGACACCAAAATAAACGCTGTTAAAAAATATACAAAACCGACTGATAAAGATGCGGTTCGACGTTTCGTCGCGTTTGCTAGTTATTACAGGCGGTTTATACCAAATTTTGCGTCTCTGGCAGCGCCTTTAAATAAATTAGGCAGGAAAAAAGTTGAGTTTACTTGGGACAGTGCGTGCGACAAAGCTTTTGAATCGTTAAAATCAGCGTTAATTTCCCCAAAATTGCTACAATACCCAGACTTCACGAAATAATTTATTATAACTGTTGATGCCTCGAAGGTTGGATGCGGTGCTATATTAAGCCAAGACCATGACGGAAATGACTTACCAATATGTTTCGCTTCGAAATCTTTCAACAAAGCAGAACAGAATAAACCGATCATCGAACTAGAACTTTTAGCTATATATTTTGCGAACAAGCAGTTTCGACCGTATGTTTACGGAACTCAGTTTACGGTGAAATCTGACCATCGACCCTTAGTTTATCTTTTTAACATGAAGGACCCGTCGTCAAAGCTTGCTAGGATACGCTTAGAACTGTCAGAATACGACTTTACAGTTGAGTATATAAAAGGAAAATCGAATGTAGGAGCGGGACGCATTGTCACGGATTACAATGAACGAACTAAAAGACTCAACTAAACAAGTACTAGCGGTAAAAACAAGATCACAGGTTTATGACAAATTTTCATATGATTTCTCAAAGAAAATACCCCGGGTGAAAACAAATATAATATATGATAAAAATAATGAAATTTCCAATTTTCACGTTTGTGCACATTTAAAACACAAAAAACTCGAGTTACTTAATTTTACGATTGTTAACGAAAAAACGAATTTCGACGAGTTACTTTCGCGGCTTGAAGTCGAAGCCAACAGTCGTAATATTAAGACGTTAGAATAGCCTAAAAATGATTTATTTTTCAAATATTTTACAATTACACACTTAAAAGACCGCGGAAATAAAATTTTAAAGAACTTACAAATTATATTGACGGATCCAGTCGAAACCGTGACCGACGACGAAAAGAAACACCAACTTATGACAATCTACCATAACGACGCAATAAGTGGAAGACATTGTGGACTCAAAAGTCTGTATGTAAAAATTCGTACTAAATACTTCTGGAAAAACATCACCCGAAATATCAAAATTCGTACAAAATTGTGAAAAATGTCTACTTAACAAAGTAAAACCCAAAAACAGAGAAAATCTCGTTTTACGGCCACACCTAACAAACCTTTTGAAATAGTGATAATTGATACAATAGGGCCTTTGCCAAAATCAACAAGTTCGCTGTTACTATGATTTGTGATCTGACAAAGTAACTCTGCTGTTCCAGACAAAAGCGCCAAAACGATCGCCTCTGCTAGTTTTGAAAGTCATAACGGCATAATGAATTCAATCAGATCAGATTTAGGAACTGAATATAAAAATTAAATATTTTCGGAACTAACAAAACTCTTCGACAGCACACCATCACGAAACAGTGGGCACTATTGAGCGAAACCATCGCGTTTTCAATGAATACTTACGTGCATACCTATATAAGACTATTTCAGACTGGGACACTTATCTTAAGTATTTCACCTTTTTGCATAATACTACTCCAAATTCTGTTTTTGACAACAAATTTACTCCATTCGAACTAGTTTTCGGAAAAACACCGACTTTACCGCAGGAATTGAAAAAGGAAAAAATGTATCCCATTTATATGTTGAGAATTATGCAAAAGAGGTTAAGTACCGGATGCAAAAATCACATGCAATAGCCAAAGAATTAATTAACAAACATAAAATCCGCAACAATTTATATGATAGACACTCTCGTCCAGTACATATTAAAGAAAACGATCTCGTTCTAGTACAAAAAGAACCCAGAATTAAACATGAAAATATATATCAGGGTCCCCACGTTATAACCAAAGTAGATGGTGTTAATATTACAATTTTTGATAAAGAAAAAGATAAAGTAAAAACAATCCACAAAAATAGAGTTCAAAAAGTTAGTTGAAACTTTCATCTCAACCAACTATTATTTCAACATATAACAAAAACATGTATATGAATTTTTCAAGTCAAGCAAACAAACAAAAAAAAATGTGTAAAATGAAATACTCACTAAGTAAAAATTGTTCGCCAAATGAACACGATTCCTTCATTTATATAAACGCAATATTATAAATACTAGAGAAATATGCTTTAAATGTACTTACGTTTATTTATAAGAAATAAAATTGTAATAACTAAATTACAATACTTTAAACTACAAAAGAAAATGTTACTTAAGACTACAAAATTTTGAATGAACAAATATTGTGCTATAAAATACTTTCAAATGAAACATTAAAATATATAGTTAAATATTTCTGGAAACAAGAAAAAATTATTCAATATAGTTACTTAGTTTAGCCTAATACTAATTACGATTAAGTAATTTTATATAATGTATATTTAGTTAGTATGTTATGGAGTACGCATTTCCAAATTGCTATGGACGAACGAATAAAAGGGGGAAAAGAAAATTAATATAACATTTTCGTTCCTCCAAAGCAATTTGACATACTATGTGGAAAGAAGATTTTACAAGGCTGATCACCTTGTAAAACTTCTTTTCCCATAGAGCCAACCGACGTTAGCACCCCATTTGTGAAAATATTAAGATTTTTGTATTGCAATCGATAGTTCGTCGATTATTCTTTAATGTTCGTCCATTTTTAACGTTTGTTCGTTAGCCAAAAATTTATAATTAATTTTTCAATTTTCACTTTACGTAATTCCTGAAGTTAGCAGCCGCAACAGATTATTTTGGGTTAATTATGATAGCAATCGATAGTTCGTCGTTTGCTCTTCATTGTTCGTCTATTTTTAACGTTTGTTCCTAAGCCAAACATTTATAATTAATTTTTTACATTTTACGGTTCCTGCCTTTAGCACCCCAAATGTAAGAATTTCATTATTTTCATTTGTTAACTGTGATAAATCATTTGTTCGTCGTTTTCTCATCCCTAAAATCGAGCAAAAGCCGTTAATAAATTCATCATTTTTACTTTACGTTAAACATTACGTAAACGTTTAAACAATAATTGGATTTGGGGCCAATGAGCTAAAAAAAAAGTAGGCGTGGATCGCTCTCTTTTCCTGATTTTAACGGAATATTTTTTTTTGTGTACGTATTATCAGGGGTGGCGCTAAGGGGGCTAAACGTGAAATTTTCAACATTTTTAAAAGCTTATATTTCGAAAACTATTGAACCGATTTTAAAACTATGGACACAGTTGGAAAAAAGATTAAAGGACCTTTCATTCGATATATATTTATGTATATAATGTATACATGTTTTGAGAAAAAGTACAAAAACCTAATTATGGCAATTTTTTATAAAAATGTATGTTTTTCGTAAAAATATATGTAATTAACTATGTTAACAAATATTATTATCAGAAAGAGCACAAAAATATCTTTAATTTGATGTATGACTTGTAACAAAAAATTCTTGTGTACATTATATTTGTTTAAATATATATTAAAATATCGTTTTATATGAAAAAGAAAAAGCGCCGCAGGCAATAATTTGGAATAAAAAATCCCGCGATGTTTTATTCCAAATTTTCATTAGCTGTATAGTAAACTATCGCTTTATATAAAAACTTAAAAAACGCCGCACGTATATATATTAAAGTATGCTTTTATATAAAAAAAAAAAGAAAAAAGCGCCGCAGGTATATATTATAAAGTATGCTTTTATATAAAAAAAAAAGCGCCGCAGGAGAAAATTTGGAATAAAAAATCGGAACAACGTCGTCTTCATATAACTTACGTAAACTTTGAAACTTTTTTAAAGTATGCGGGAATCTCTACAATCCCCTGAAACTTCAAAATGTAGACGAAAACGATGATGATGACAATTAATAATGACTATTAAATTGTTCAGAACTTTTGTTGTTTGATATTGAAAATGAGAATGTGTATATGAGTTTGAGTTTTGAATTTTAAAAGTACATTAGTAGGATTCATGAAACGTCGCAAAGTTGTTGCAAAATTTGCCACCTTGCGACACAGCAGATTACTTTTGCATGGAAACTCTCCTGCAACAAAATTGCGACATTGCTACAATATTTGAGCTGGCAATCATTGCAAGTCGCTAAACACATGGGCGCGTATACATAGTCCAGCTACTAAGTCGAAACTAATAAAGTTGCAACTTAAATTTAAGTACCAACTTAATATTCACTTCTATTCATAGTCGCATTTCAAACTTCTACGATATTTTGAAAAAATTAAATTTTTTATTAAATAATGTCAAGTTTGATCATCCGTTTAAGTAATTTTTACTTTCATTGCCATGGGCGTCGCCAGGATCGAATTTAGGGGCCCGACATATAAAAAAATCTCAAAATTTTCATCTTTACACATTCATGTTTCTGGCATGCGGAGGACGATATGTACTTGCTGATTTATTTTACAAAAATTTTTAAAAAGCAGACGTCTCGGTTGCAAGCCGGTTAACCGTTTCTGCAAATATTTCAAATTGATTCTCTAAAACAAATTTTCGATGTATTCTTAAAATGCATAAACCTGAAGGTAAATTTTATAGGAAATTAAACTAACAATTTATTAAAACTAGTAGTAACCGCCGAAATACGGGTGAGTACTTAGCTCAAAATTTATTTAAAGAACTTCGTGAAAGACAATAATTAATCATGTATTGCTAGACACCTGATAACGCAGCATAATTTGTAAGTTCTTAAAAAACATTACTCTACTCTAAGCTTCGTGCAGTGGGCCATGAGAAAACCGTCATCTTTAAGGTATATCTGAAAAGGGGTATCTGAAACCCAATAGTCATTGAAAATTGGCGCCGTTTATGGTGAAAAGCATTTAATGACACACTTTCGAACTAAAGCTTTCTTAACTCTAGAAACCTAATCTTTTTGGGAGTAACGTAAAGCCTTAACACACGCCGTAGAGGCTTATGTACTTAGAAGATAACCTGTGAGCTAAAATGTACTTAGTCCTGCCTTATTTTTTAAAGAATATTGAAGTTGTGAGTTTGACTAATAATAAAACCTAGTTTTATTAATAAAAACTATAACAACATTTATTTAAAACAACAAAATAAAAAGTAAATTTTGTGTTAAAATTAAAAAAAAGACCTATTCCGTATACGCCTCGCAGACGTAGATTATACTTTTAGGGTTAACCCTTTCAGTACAAAAATTCAACCACTGGTTCTAAAAAATTTTAAATATGTATATCGGCTAATTTTGGATCGTTCATTCAAAAATCACATAAAAAAATATGTAAAGCTTTGAGGTTTGCGGTCATTCAGGGTCCTTTTTAATGGTCAATGATATCCTAGGTGTTTAAAAAAGAAAGGGATCTCAGCTATTTTTATTGTTCGATTTCGTGAAATATATTTCAAAACTATGAATAATACCTAATAACTTTTCCGAATCTCAATTCCACGGAAATATGGTTAATATTTTTCAATCTACTAACTATATATTAATACGCTAACAAAATCCCAAACAAATCTATTCCTCCCTACTGCTCCTATGTTTCTCAACCAATTTGAATGATTCTTATTTTGTTCGAAAGGTATTGCAAAGGGGACGTGCGCATTTTGTTTGTTTTTTCAGTAGGTGGAGTAGGAGTGGAGTTATTCCGAAAAACTTCATTTATGGTCCGATTTGCTTCAAATTCAAAATACATATTACTAACATCAAGAGAAATACACCTGCAAAAAATGGACCCGATAGGTGGCTCCAGAGCCGAGTTATTCCAATTTCCGTATAAGCCTATGAATGCCTGCTTTGGTTTCACCATCTACTATCTATATATTAATACGCTAACGAAATCTCATACAAATCTGCGCGCATTTTGCTTGTTGCTTCAAATTCAAAATACATATTACTAACATCAAGAGAAATACACCTGCAAAAAATGGACCCGATAGGTGGCTCCAGAGCCGAGTTATTCCAATTTCCGTATAAGCCTATGAATGCCTGCTTTGGTTTCACCATCTACTATCTATATATTAATACGCTAACGAAATCCCATACAAATCTATTCCTCCCTACTGCTCCTATGTTTCTCAACCAATTTGAATGATTCTTCTTTTGTTCGAAAGGTATTTCAAAGGGGAGGTGCGCATTTTGTTGGTTTTTTCAGTAGGTGGAGTAGGAGTGGTTATTCCGAAAAACTTCATTTATGTTCCGATTTGCTTCAAATTGAAAACATATTACTAACTGTTGAGATCCGAGGTTGTTTAATCTTGTATTACGAGGTTGATTCATATTTCAATATAGCTTTTATTCAACTAAATTCACTTCAATTTACTTATAGATCTAAGCGCAGCTAATATGCGTGTAAACTTGCCGGGAGCTTAATTCATTCTACTTTTCTTTACTACGGACATTCTACTGTGCAGTCACACTCTATTAATTCAGTGATTCTCTCTTATACATGTGTATGTATATATTTATGCACATATGGCAGCTAAATTTACTCATATTTTAACACGCCTCCTTAAATTTAGTCTTTCCATTGTTTACATTTTAGCATAACTTTACAATTTCTCTAAATTTTTCAAATTTGAAATCGACTTTGTAAACATATCTGCTGGATTTTTTTCTGAATCTATTTTAAGCACATCGATTTCTCCGATTAAATAGTTTTCATTTACAAAATGATAGTGTGTTTCTATATACTTAGACTTCTTTGTTAAGTTTCCAAATTTACTTATACTAATAGCACCAGCATTATCCTCATAAATTCGTATCGGATCTTTCATTTGAATTCCAAACTCTTTCAGTAATTCCTTAATTAATTTTAGCTCACTTACACATACTGACAGAGCTACATACTCAGCCTCCGTTGAAGATTTCGTTACAATATCTTGCTTTTTCGATTTCCAGAATATAGTATTGCTATACATTCTAATAACATATCCTGTCGTGGATTTCCTATCACTAATATCTCCTGCCCAATCGGCATCAACGCAACAGTCTAATATATCTGTTATGGACGTCGTACCGGCTTGCAACAAATAAAACGCTGATGTTACTTTTAATTTAACGTTTAATTAACAATAGATACCGAGCTAGCTACATTTAACTTAGTAAAATACACGACAAGTAAGGCAAATTACAATTATCACAATGTCAGACTGATAAACTAGACTATGAAAAAGGCTATGAAAAACTAGAGCTTGTGTCTTCTCTCGGTTTTAAAAGGCGAATAAAATGTAAAATGAACACGGCAGTTGATGTTGGCTGTGGTTGCTGCGAGCTGACAGATCATTGTGGTGTTGCCACATAGTGAAATTTTCGTAGTTGACTACATTCCACCTCCTGGCGAATCATCTGAGGGTTCGCAACATCTCAAGGCGGCTAGCCTTCGAATAGGTCGTCGAAGGATTCCATGGGATGTGCGGACGTTAGCGCTTCGAACTCTGCCATCACTTCCTTTGAAGACTTCTGTGACCCTTCCTTTTTCCCAACGGCTCCGCGGTGCTGAAGGATCACATACTATGACAACCGCTCCCGGTTTGAGAGCTGCTACCTCCTCTCTCCACTTAGGGCGACAAAGCAGACGTGGCAAGTACTCCAGCGTCCATCTCTTCCAAGCACGATCTTTTAAATTTTGGGCTATCTTCCATTGTTTCCTGAGGCAAAGACGTTCTTCTTCGGGATGTGGCGTTTGGGTGGAGTTTAGGCAGCCAATCAAAAAATGGTTAGGCGTAAGAGGCTCCTCTTCTCCTGGCAACACTGGCATATCGGTTAATGGTCGGCTGTTGATTATGTTTTCGATCTCAATGAGAACGCTCTGGAAGGTGCCTACCCTTGGCGCCTCCTCCTTCAAAACTCGATGTAATAGTCGCTTGTTGCATTGAATCAGACGCTCCCAACAGCCTCCGCTACTTGGGTCAGCCGGACAGTTAAATACCCATTCAATCCTGTGCCTGGACATTTCGTGTTCAATAGCGTCGAAATCGAATAATCGTTCACTCTGGTTTCCTTTTGGGCGCCAACAAAATTTGTACCATTATCACTACGGATACGTATGGGTACGCCCCGACGATTGACAAAATTACGAAGGCAAAGTATAAAGGCATCGGTAGAGAGGTTTTCCGCCAACTCAAGATGAACTGCCCTGGTTGTCAGGCAGGTGAACAGCGCAATCCACCGTTTTTCCCTTCTGCGACCGATAGCGACGTTAAATGGGCCACAGTAGTCCACTCCGCAGTAGGAAAATGGTCGAACATAAGGCGTAAGTCGATCTTTTGGCAATTGACCCATTAATGGGTCGGCTGGTTTAGCTCTCTCATGTATGCAGACTGGGCAATGCTTCTTAACGTTCTTCAGTGTACCGCGTATGGCCGTTACTCAATAACGTTGACGAATCTCGTTCATTACCAAGTTTTCGTTTTGATGATGTCGCTTTCGATGATGGTCTGCTACAACTAGTCGAGCAACATAATGGCTTCCTGGCAGGATAATCGGACGGCGGGCGGCAAGTGGTAAGCAATATGCAGCGTCTATTCTCCCATACACCCGTAACAATCCATTATCGTCTAAATAGGGAGTGAGGGGATAAAGGCTACATCCCTTCAACAATGGTTCCTTTTTGTGTAAGAGCTCAATCTCTTGCGGATACACTTCCTTCTGGACTACCCGGCATATCAAATTTTCGGCTGCGGTTAATTCATCAACCCCTAGTTCTCCGTCTTTGCAATTCTTCCTTCTGGCGTTGTTGGTAAATCGAAGTACCCAAGCGACGGTTCTCGTCAACTTCAAGAATGATGAAAAATTAGTAAATTTGATAAAGGTCTCACCTGTGTTGCAGGCAAGCAAACATCGGCTGATTTCTTTTTTGTTGGCACGTTCGTCTGACGTTAGGGTGGTTTCGCGTGGCCAACATTCCTCGGCTTGTTGCAAAAAATCAGGCCCTTTAAACCAGCGTGTGTTCTTTGAAAACTCGGGAATCGGCTGAGCGCGTGTTGTGTCGTCTGCCACATTCATAGCAGTGGGCAACCAACGCCACTGATTTATCGTAGTCGTGGTGAGGATCTCGGCAATTCTGTGAGCGACGTACGGTTTATACGCCCTTGTATGCGAGCGTATCCACAAAATAACTGTTTGTGAGTCGCTCCAAAGTAGGGTCTTGTTGGGTGTGATGTCGAGGCTTTCTTCGATGAGACTTTTGATTCGGCATCCCATGACGGCTGCCTGAAGTTCCAGGCGCGGAGCTGTCGTTGTCTTTAGCGGTGCGCATGCTGCTTTGGAACAAACTGGTGCTACTTCTACCGTGTCGCCCCTTTGTACCCTTAGGTACGCTGCTGAGGCATATGCGCTCGTGCTGGCATCCACGAAGATATGTAGCTGAATATCGTCGGCATATGGTATAAGGCTTGAATAAGAGCGATGAATTGACAATGACTTGACCGACTGGAATCTCGACCACCAGGTTATCCATTGCGTAGCTAAATGCGGTGGTAATTCTTCGTCCCACATAATGTTCTCCTTCCATAATGACTGCAGTAGTAGCTTGGCTGAAATGGTGACGTTCGTAAGCAAACCAAAGGGGTCGTAAATTGACATTACGATTCTCAGAAGTTCCCTCTTTGTGGGCGGTCGTTTGCCTTGCAAGATGTCGCGAACTATTTTAAAAAACTTAACGTGGAATTCGAATTTGTCCTTTATTGTGTTCCAGAACATGCCAAGTATTTTGTCGACGTCGGCTTCTCGCTTCAATTTAACGATGGTTGACGGCAGATCTTCATCATTCAAGCTTGCTTCTAGCGTTTTACAGTTTGACACGAACCTTCGGAGTTTAAATCCGGCTGCTGCGTTAATTTGTACGGCCTCTTTTATCGTCTGTTCAGCTTCTTTGGCATCCGTAAAGCTAATCACAAGATCGTCCACGTACGTCTTGTTTACAAAGGCATCAACCCCCTTTGGCATTTGGGAACTGAATTTGGCGGCATTAACGTTTTTTACGTACTCCGCACAACACGGAGAGCAGGCCGCACCGAATATCATGGAGGTCATGGTATATACCCGAATTGGCTTACTGGGATCACCATCGCGCCACAAAAATCGCTGCGAGTCTTGGTCTTCAGTTCGGATTCGTACTTGGGAGAACATTTCTTCGATGTCTCCAGCGACGGCGGCGACTCCTTGTCGGAATTTAAAAAGTATTGATAATAAGGATTGCACCTTCTCAGGTCCCTTGAGCAAGGCACTGTTGAGTGACGTGCTAAGCGTGTTTGCGGCTGCATCAAACACGACGCGTAGCTTCTCCGGTTTGTGAGCATTCACTACACCGAAATGTGGCAGGTACCATGTTGTCGGCTTCACAGTATCAGCTTCCTCCACCGACATCTGCCTTGCATAACCCTTGTTGACATATTTATTGATTTCTCTGATGTAGTTTGCGGTGAACTTGTGGTCTTTTCTCATCCTTACTTCGATATTTAATAAGCGCTTCTTTGCCATGCTATAACTGTCTGGGAACTAGATGTCGTCTTTGCGCCATAGTAAGCCGACCTCGTAGCGGCTTCCGATGTCTTTCGTTGTTTCTTGCAGAATCTTCTTGGCGCGGCTATCGTCGTCCGACTCCAGAATGGCGTTGACCGGTGTTTTGACGGCTACTGTGTCAGCGGCGATGTACTCTTCCACAATCTTATGTAGTTGCTTCAACGAAGTCGCTTCCTTAAATACCATTACTCGTGCTTGTACTTTTGCGCCACTCTGCGTTGGACCATAAACCACCCAACCCAACTTGGTTTTGGCGGCAATTGGTTGGCTGGGTCCATTGTCGATGACCTCTCTCGAGATGCTGAGGAACGAATTATCCAACCCGAGAAGTAGCTCTGGCTTTACGCTTTTATAGTTTGGTACCGCTAAGTTACTCAAATGACTAAATTTCTCTTTCTCGAAAGATTGAGTTGGCAAGTTTAAGTTACGTATAGTTCTCACATTTTTAATTGCAATGTTTGAGTCTGGCCCTCTTATTTCAAATGAGACCTTGCGCGACCTTTCCGTTGACCTGTTTCTGCCGTACCACTGCAACGACAGTAATGACGATTGGCCTTGCAGGCCCAGGCTCGTAGCGACTTTCTCGCTTATCAGCGAAATCGACGAACCTTCATCGAGCATTGCGTAAGTTTCCAGCTTCCCTCGTGGGCCACACAAGGTTACAGGAACGAACTTAAATAGTGTAGACTGGTCATCCTGCCGGCAGTTGTAGACATGCTCTGCTTGATTGGTTGTAGCTTCATTCGTAGCCTGCAAAAGCTTGTTGTGTTTTCGTTGACAACCGTTGATACCACACTCGGTTCTGCGTTGACAAGTTAATAAATTGTGTCCACCATCAAGGCATCCAAAGCAAAGTTGATGGCGCTTAACTACCGTCCACCTGTCGTTAACGTTGCGCGAAGCGAATTGACGACAACCCGTCAACGTGTGTGCTTGACTGCATTGCGGGCACCTTTTCGGCTGGCGGCGTTCATCATGCATCTCGCTGCTGTGAAGCAGTCGGCGAGTACCACCTCCTGCTATTGCTGCTTGTCGGCTACCTGTGACTGGCTGGTTTGCTTGACGCGTAGGCGCAGGCGGATAGGCCCTGTCTGCTACTCTTGGCATTAGAGATATTACTGTGGCTAATTCACTCAGCCATTCGGAAAGGTTTTCTACGGTTGGATATGATCCAATTTCGGCGACACGCTTACCCCACTCATACTGCTTGGATGGCGGTAGCTTGGTGACCAACTGATCCAACAGCGTAGGGTTTATCAAGTGATGTTCACATTTTGCCGATTTAAGAAACGCTACTACGTTGCGTACTCGCACTGACAAATCCAAAATTTGGTCTAAACGGCTCTCGGGGATGTTTTGAAATTGTTGTACCCTTAGCAACTGTGCACGCACCAACAAGTCTGGCCGCCCAAAGTTGAACTCAAGTTCCTTTAAAATGCTGGAAACGTTTTCGGGGTAGATAAGTAGCGAGGTGACTGCTTGTTTTGCATTACCCTTAAGCGCTCTTTGCAGGCGTATAAGGTTCTGCCTATCGCTGTAGCCAAACTCTGCGGTTGTGTCCCGGTAGCACGCAATAAACAGTGGCCAGTCTTCTGCGTTTCCCTCAAATATAGGCAAAGGTTGTAGTCTTGTAGCGGAGTTTTCCATAAAAACAGGCGGTTGGTTGGGCGGAACTAACGTTGTCGGCGCTGGCGGTGTCAGCATCGATGACGGCGAGTGCTGATGCTGGCCGGGCACAATGGCTTCTTGGCTGTTGGTTGGATGGTAGGGAATCCGTGGACGTTGGCTATTCCCCACGTAATCCGTTTCAACTCGTTCACGTAGTTGTTGAATGTCGGCTCGTTAAGTACAAGTTTCGTTGCGAAGCTCGTTTATCGATTCGCGCAAAGCTGTGATTGACGCTACAAGAGCGGCCATGTGGTTGTTAGCTTCCTGTGACAAAAGTGGCGCAGGAGTACCCAGTACCTCAACGACAGTTTCGTTCAGCTCAGATTCACTCCCTGATTCAACTCGACGTTGTTGACTCATCTTGGAACGCGTTCGCATTAGCACCACATGCACTTGACTTAATGTCGCGAATATTCTTTCTACTTGCTATTGCGAATCGACGTTTGCAGATCGGCGGTAACTTTGGCGGGAATACGTACGAGTATTCTCGACAATTTAAATACGTTGGCAAATGTAGGCAAATTCGTAGAACGTGTTGGTAAAGTCGGCTTTGTAGAAAATGTAGTCGAAAGTTCGATCTTTGTTGATTGGCGGCAAATGGCAAGAATATGTTGGCAAATATTCTCGACGAGTTACAATACGATGGCGAAAAGTCGGCAAATTTGTACGATGTAGATGAGGCAGAAAAATGGCGGGAATATGTATGTATATTTTTGACGACTTACAATATACAAGAAGTCTACGATTCGACCCTTGTACATTGGCGGCAAAATGGCGGGAAGTACGTGCGAACGTTCTCGATGAGTATGCACGCTGATGTATAGTCGAAGATTCGATCTTTGTTAATTTTCGGCAAATAGCAAGAATATGTTGGTAAATATTCTCGACGAGTTACAATACGATGGCGAAATGTCGGCAAATTTGTACGATGTAGATGAGGCAGCAAAAAGGCGGGAATATGTATGTATATTTTCGACGACTTACAATTTACAAGAAGTCTACCATTCGACCCTTGTACATTGGCGGCAAAATGGCGGGAAGTACGTGCGAACGTTCTCGATGAGTATGCACGCTGATGTATAGTCGAAGATTCGATCTTTGTTAATTTTCGGCAAATAGCAAGAATATGTTGGTAAATATTCTCGACGAGTTACAATACGATGGCGAAATGTCGGCAAATTTGTACGATGTAGATGAGGCAGCAAAATGGCGGGAATATGTATGTATATTTTCGACAACTTACAATATACAAGAAGTCTATGATTCGACCCTTGTACATTGGCGGCAAAAATGGCGGGAAGTATGTGCGAACATTCTCGATGAATATGCACGCTGGCGAAATGTAGGCAAATTTGCAAGAGGTTATCTGTGCTGTAAATTCTGCTTTCTTACTGGCCCAAATATACGTGGACTTGCCCAGTAGATGCTACGAATTCCCAATTTCTCAAATGTCTTCCAATCTTGCAGTAATGGTTGGGAAAATGTATATGTGCGGCTTGCACAAAATGGCTGCTGCTCCTTGCAAGTGCACGGCAAAGTTTGTTGCAATGTAAAGATAAGACAAGCTCTAGACTTGTTATGGACGTCGTACCGGCTTGCAACAAATAAAACGCTGATGTTACTTTTAATTTAACGTTTAATTAACAATAGATACCGAACTAGTTACATTTAACTTAGTAAAATACACGAGAAGTAAGGCAAATTACAATTATCACAATGTTAGACTGATAAACTAGACTATGAAAAAGGCTATGAAAAACTAGAGCTTGTGTCTTCTCTCGGTTTTAAAAGGCGAATAAAATGTAAAATGAACACGGCAGTTGATATTGGCTGTGGTTGCTGCGAGCTGACAGATCATTGTGGTGTTGCCACATAGTGAAATTTTCGTAGTTGACTACAATATCAGAATTTAAATTCTTCTCAAATTTAAGCTTCAACCTTTTAGTATAATATAAATATTTTAATATTCTTAATGCGTACTTATAATGACTGTGATCATAACAATTCTGAAATCGGCTTAAATAATTTACACAATAACAAATATCTGGTCTTGTGCTCGAACTTATATACAACAGCGCTCCAATTAAATTTCTATACTTAATATCATTAGCAACTGATAAAGTAGGCACACACTTTAAATTTTGTTCCATCGGAGTCGCATACAATTTCGCATTTTCAATTTCAAATTTTTTTGCTAAGGACTCGATATAGTTTTCCTGGTCTAATGTCATAATATTCTTTTCGCAATCATTTCGGATTCTACGCAAAAAATTACTTGAAAATGACCCTACACTTTCCTAGAACAAAACGTTGTTTACCTGTGTAATCAATTTTACGTCTACTTTTTTATGAAGAGCAAAATCTTCGTAGCTACATAACCTCAAAAATGAGCAAAAACAGCGTTTTTTGCACTTTTAGGTTAGGATATCTCAAAGTCCTGACGTGATAGAGCAATTTAAACCCCGGATTCGGATTCTACGCAAAAAATTACTTCGGAAATGACACTACACTTTTATAGAACATTCCGAACCCATTTTTTTGCAGACCTGTGTTATTGCTTGTACTATATGGAAAATAACAATGAGAAAATTTATTTGATAATTTTCGTAGATGATTTGCTCATTTGTGGCAGAAGTAGAAAATTAGTAGATGTTATCAAAAGGAAGTTATCTGTGAAATTTCGAATGAAAGATATGGGCCGGATAAAAACGTATTTAGGTATTACTATTGACA
>NW_016159729.1:75118-78333 GCF_001687245.7 Rhagoletis zephyria
TAGGAATAGATTTGTATGGGATTTCATTAGCGTATTAATATATAGATAGTAGATGGTGAAACCAAAGCAGGCATTAATAGGCTTATACGGAAATTGGAATAGCTCGTCTCTGGAACCACCTATCGGACCCATTTTTTGCAGGGTATTTCTCTTGATGTTAGTGTTAAAATATGAGTAAATTTAGCTGCCATATGTGCATAAATATATACATACACATGTATAAGAGAGAATCACTGAATTAATAGAGTGTGACTGCACAGTAGAATGTCCGTAGTAAAGAAAAGTAGAATGAATTAAGCTCCCGGCAAGTTTACACGCATATAAGCTGCGCTTAGATCTATAAGTAAATTGAAGTGAATTTAGTTGAATAAAAGTTATATTGAAATATGAATCAACGTCGTATATTTAATTAAATAAGTTAATACAAGATTAAGCAACCTCGGATCTCAACATGGTAGCAGAGCAGAGGTTCGAGTTGTGACTAGTGTGAAAATCTACATACATACATTAAGGTATGGGAACACGTGGCAGTGAAGTAAAAGGTGACTTGGATGTGAAAGAGGAACTAACTGATACTAGTGAAAACTTAACAATTAAAAAGAAATTTGAAAAACGATTTTTGGAAAGTGTTAGGAAAATTATAACTTTAAACAGAATAATTAAAGTGTTTAAAGAAAACGAGCAAAGAATTAGACGAGTAGACATGGCGACGAGTTCAAAATGACCTTACCAATTTTTGATGGTCACGACTACAGTACCTGGAAGAAGAGAATTACTGTATTTCTGAGAATGAAAAAATGTGAAAATGTCATTCAGCGAGAGAAAGAACCAGAGGAAAATGAAGCCACGTGGAATGATACGGACTTAAAAGCAATGAATTATATATATAGTGCGTTATCAAATAGACAAATGGAATTTGTAGATGAAGAAACAACGAGTTATGGAATATTGAAGAAATTAGATAAATTATATTTTCGTGAATCAACCGCGTTACAGATTTGTGTGAGGAACAAATTGGAAATAATTAAATTGAAAGACTATACGGATATATGTGAGTTCTACAGTGACTTTGAAAAATTAATAATTGAATTGAAAAATGCTGGTGCTACAGTGACAGAAAAAGAAAAATTGAATTATATGTCCTACTGCTCCTATGTTTCTCAACCAATTTGAATGATTCTTCTTTTGTTCGAAAGGTATTTCAAAGGGGAGGTGCGCATTTTGTTTGTTTTTTCAGTAGGTGGAGTAGGAGTGGATTATTCCGAAAAACTTGCAAAAAATGGACCCGATAGGTGGCTCCAGAGCCGAGTTTTTCCAATTTCCGTATAAGCCTTTAAATGCCTGCTTTGGTTGCACCATCTACTATCTATATATCGTCGTTTAAAGTGCAAAACCGCATATCAAAAAAATGCAAAACCGCGTATCAGCAAAATGCAAAACCGCATATGTGAATTATGTAAATTACTTTCTAGAGAGCAACAACACTCATATTTCAAAATGGTACTCTTTTTTATACAGCAATCGCATTTCTGGCTAGTATTTTTCAGGACGAATGGATAAGGACTGAGTCAAGAGCTTGTGCAAGCAAATCCAATTTTTGGCAGCCAAAGTCAGTTACGCGGTTTTGCAGAATGACGATTCGCGGTTTTGTACTTTAAACGACGATATTAATACGCTAACGAAATCCCATACAAATCTATTCCTCCCTTCTGCTCCTATGTTCTCAACCAATTTGAATGATTCTTCTTTTGTTCGAAAGGTATTATTTTCCGGTTGGTGCCTGATTTGGGTTCACCATCTATGAATTTTTATATTATTTCACAGAATGTGTATTACTCCACCAAACAATATATGTAAGTGAGCTAGACGATTTACAGGTGCTGATGGACCTAAAACATTTCCCAGGCAAAATGAAAAAGTGTGTGAAAAAAGTGAATTGGTCGAATTTCGACAACGGGGCGATACTAGTGTAACTTAATTTCTTATCCTGACCCCTTTTCAGTCGATGGTTGGTGAACAGGATGCTAAAAAATTAGCTGTCTGCCAAAGCAAGGCTATTACAGTCATTGAGAAATACATTAAACATTTTAGCACACATTAATTACCACCAGAATCTTCTGATGTTTGGGAAAAAATGAGTATGGATTTGGGCGATTATCCCAAATCTAAAATTCGAAAATGGTCGAAAAAATGTGTGTACGTTAACGTGAGAGAAAATAGACGGGACATATTAACAAAGGCTCGTATTTCACAAGGGATACTACTGGATGATGAATCTACAATAGAGGTGAATGCTTTTTAAGATCAATTAAAGTTAAGTTCTTTAACAGATGTTACCCAAGCATTGAGTGACTTTGAGACTGAAGACGAAGACGCTGACTTACAGTCATTCAAAATTTTTATTAAAGCAGACGAGTGGAAGATTATTTTTAATCCCGAACCAGCTGAATTTAGGGACAGAATCTATCGTGGATTCCAAAAGAATGTTTGGGCCGATCTCCTGGCGCTGATAGTATGGAATCATACCCAATTACCCTGTGCCTTCGGTTTTAAATATGCCAGAATCTACGAGGGTGGTGGCAGTAGATATTATTTAAAAATAAAAGGACACTGTCGCAGTAAAAGATGTAACAATTCATTCTTCGGGTACCTTGAAGAAAATCCTGGCGATGGTGACTTCTATATGACTTTAAAGACTCGTGATACAGCAATGCAACCCCATGAAGACGTATTCTTTTTTACTTTTTCTCTTGACCTCCGGAACTCTAACAAAAACTCGACTTCCATATAGCTTTAAATGTTTAATGTCGGGCTTTTCTCCCATCGTAATTTCATACGGAGTCTTATCCTCAAGGGTATTTGCTAACGTCCTGTTTTTGAAATAAACAGCTGTTTTAACTACTTCTTGCCAAAATCTAATATTTATTTTAGCATCTGCTAGTAAGCATGTCGCGGTTTCCATCAACTACCTATTGTACCGCTCGGCAGTTCCGTTCAGTTCGTGAACATACGGAGGACACGGTTCGATGTAAATTCCTTTCTCTTTAGCGAAATTATATATATATTTGTTTAAAAATTCCCTACCGTTATCACATCTTAGTTTTTTTTACTTTTTTTCCAGTTAAATTTTCTAATTGATTCACATATGTAATAATACAATCATAAACTTCATCTTTTCCTTTGATTGTATAAACTTTTCCGGCTTTACTGTAATC
>NW_016159730.1:0-23408 GCF_001687245.7 Rhagoletis zephyria
AACATAATATAAACAATTTTCGTAACAATAATTATACACTAAATACATATGTACATTGATTACACGTCTGCTCCGTGTGACGTGGAGTTTTGTACTGTTTTCCTGTTTGTCAGTAAGTGTCTATATAAGTGTCTATATCAGTGAGCGCAATTATCAGTGTCCGTTTTGTAGTTCAGTCTTATGTTTGTCGGTGTGTTTATTATATGGAGCGTTTCTAAGACAAACGCTCTTGTTGGAGAATCGTTGCTCCGTCGAAGTTTGGAGGGTGACCGCTGGTAGCACAGTGGGCCATGAGGGCTGTTTTTTGGCAATTTGTATTCTGACACTGTTTATAATCAGATTTATGTTGTGATAATCTTGTTTTTAATTTAGATTTTGTTGTGCCTATATTATCGCTGTTACAAGACTCGTTGTTGCTGCTGTTGCAAGGGATTTTATAAACTACGTTACTTTTTTCAGTTTTGGGTATTTTTGATTTGGTTCTGTTGAATATGTTTTTTAATGTGTTTGTAGGCTTATGGGCTATTTTTATTTCTTCTTTATTGTAACAGTCTGATTTTGCTAAATGCTCTGATAAATGAGGGACATAAGTTATGTATTTAAATGTTATAGGCTTTTTTGTTATTCGTTGATGGTTTTCTAATTTAGATCTTCTTATTATTGTTTTTGTGTTGTGTTCCGGAAAATCGTTGTTTTTTAATAATATTTTTATTTCATTCTCCATCTCTCTTTGGTATATTTCATCTGATATTTGCAACATCCGTCGTATACAGCTGATTGTTGTATTCATTATCATCGTCTTTGGGTTTTTTGAATTGAAATTGATGATTCGTCCTGATGATGTTGGCTTCCTGTACCACTTTAACTTTAGTTGGTTTCCTCTTCTGATTATAATGTAGTCGAGATAAGCTAAATTTCCGTCCTCTTCTAGTTCTATTGTGAATTTTATATTTTTGTCAAACGAGTTTAGTGCGTCAAGTGTGTTTTGTATTTCATTTTCGTTTATTATTGCAAATAAGTCATCAACATAATTTTGTAAATAATCTCGGTGTTCGTTGTAATTTCTTAATTGTGTTGTTCAAAAGCTCTTCCATTATTATATCTGCAATGACTGGAGAGGCGGGGGATCCCATCGGCATACCTTTTAATTGTGTGTATATCGTGTCATTAAATTTGAAATATCTATTTTCTTGTATACAAAATTTTACTATTTTCATGAACATTTGCTTTGGTATCTTTGTGTGCTCTTTTACGATTGTCCATTTTTCGCGAATTACGTCAAGTGCTAGTTGTATTGGTATGCTAGGAAAAAGTGAGACCACGTCAAAAGAAACTAATTTTTCATCGTCACAAATATAAGTGTTGTTAGTCCTTTCCTTGAAATCCAGTGTGTTCTTTATATTGTATGCTGAGTTCGCCGTTACGTTTTTTAATATTTCTACAATATATTTGCACAAATTGTAAGATGGTGATCCAATGGATGAGCATATCGGCCTAAGTATTTTGGAGTCCATAAATTCTTGGGGCTACCGCCGTGTTTGAGGTGAGTCTATTCTTTTCGCTCTTTGAAACAATTCCCATTTTAAAAAGTTTATCTACTAAACTATTATTTTTGTTTTGTAATTTAGATGTGGGATCCTGCCTTTGAATTATTTTTATGTATTTTGGGGAGTCCATAAATTCTTGGGGTTACCGCCGTGTTTGAGGTGAGTTTATTCTTTTCGGCCTTTGAAACAATTCCCATTTTAAAAAGTTTATCTACTAAACTGTTATTTTTGTTTTGTAATTTAGATGTGGGATCCTGCCTTTGAATTCTGTATGTGGTTAAGTCATCTAATATGTTTGCCATTTTGTTATTATAATCGTCCCTTTCCATTGCCACAGTTTTGCTTCCCTTGTCAGATGTTAGAATTTGAATGTTGTAGTTTTTCTTGAGAAATTTTCGCGTTCGTTCCACTGTGTCTGTTATTGTGCAATCCATTGCACTTTGCCTATTTGTTGTTGTGTGGTCTTTTATTAATAACGAGAATTTGGTACGTGCCTCCTCTAGTTGTTCTTTGTCTTTTAGCGTCTGTATCATGTCCTCTTCATCCGCGATATATTGAAAAATAGGGAAACTCTTATTCTCGACAGGTAGTGCGAACTTTGGACCCTTTGACAACAACGCTTTTATGTCCGGTGGGAACTCCAGTTTGGTTTTGTTTACAAACCAATCCTCAGTTTTATTGTTGTTGACAATGATGTGATTGCGTTTGTTTCGCAATCCCTCATGCTTCATTTCTTGTCGCTTCTTTAGTGTTGTTGTGAGTTTATTTGTGACATTTCTCTCACTCTCTCAAAACGCTTGAAAATCATCTGTGGTTAGCTTCTTGAAGAGGCCCTCTTCCTTAATTTTGTTGTTATATCTTCCATTTGCTGTTTCTGTCTTCTTAATATGTTGTGTTTATGTTTAATAAGTAGGCTTAATATTTTTGTGTGGAAGTAGTGTGTGTGTCTGGCTAAATTACTGTCTATTTTGGCATGTGGGTCACAGTCAAATACAAACAATTTGTTACATCTAATCGAATTTTTGATAACGTTTGGAATAAGTTTTGATTTTCTGCATTTCAAAAGAAATTTCATACTAGATTTTAGTTTTACCAATTTTTTGGATGTATGTTGAAATTTGTTGATTACTGCCTTTGAGTTGTCATAGTTATTTTTTATTGTTGCATATCCCAATTTTCGGTTACTGTATGCTTACGGCGTGCCTCTCGTTTATGTATGATGATGGTTTTGGCAACCTTTTCAATTCTTAATTTGTTGGTTTTGCCGGCTCGAGGTCAATTTTTTTATGGAATTTTAATTAAAACACAGGTTTTTAATTTTCTCCAATATATTTCGGTTACACCGCGGTAACCGTCTTCAGGACAACTATTGACAACAAAAAAAAACGTAAATACACATAAACATAATATAAACAATTTTCGTAACAATAATTATACACTAAATACATACACAAGAGCAACACACAAGAGCAACACTATAATAAGCGCTTTATCTTAGAAATGCTCCAAATAATAAACACACCGACAATCATAAGACTGAACTACAAAACGGACACTGATAATTGCGCTCAGTTATATAGACACTTACTGACAAACAAGAAAACAGTACAAAACTCCACGTCGCACGGAGCAGACGTTTAATCAATGTATTTATTTAGTGTATAATTATTTTTACGAAAATGGTTTATATTATGTTTATGTGTATTTACGTTTTCTTTTGTTGTCAATAGTTGCCCTGAAGACGGTTACCGCTGTGTAACCGAAATATATTGGCGAAAATTAAAAACCTGTGTTTTAATTAAAATTCCATAAAAATTTGACCTCGAGCCGGCAAAACCAACAAATTAAGAATTGAAAAGGTCGCCAAAACCATCATCGAATTTAAAGTTACTTTTCGGAAAATCGAAATCTCTGTTTAAAACTAATGAACAAAATTTGAAAATATATATCGGAGTTATTTAATACTTGATTCCAAATGATTTTGAAACTTCATTGTTTTCGATTAAATTTATTTACTTGGCGGTTCTTGAGTTTATTACGAATATAACGTTAGATATTATAAATGTAAATCAAAAGTTGTACAATGAATGGCGAAATCTAGAAAATTATTTTATCAAATAATTGTATAGCGAAAGACTGCTTAATTCTGTCATGCTGACATTTTATATATTAGGGTGTTTACAGCTGTCCAAGATTTTTCGGTTATTGCCCATGTCTGCTATCGCCTGGAAATAATGACAATATTTTAGTTGTTATTTTATTAAAGTAAATTTTTTTTAACCGTCGGTTTCGCTCAGATCTTCTTAGCGGAATCTCTGTTAAGCAACGCCTTTTTGGACTTGGCAGAAAAGGTGGAGATAGCTCTCTTGGATGCTTGGTGCTTGATCTGAACGCGGAATTTGTAGTTGTTGAGGTTAAACGATCTTCATTCTGCGGAATACAACCAATATCAATATTAGGTTTGTAAAAAATACTATCTGCTAACTGCGAAGCATTTAAATAGGTTCTAGCTTGTGATTTATGAGAATTAGAATTTAAACGAATTTGATTTTGGTGCCTTTTAATTATTACTCCTGATTGAGTTTTTATTAAATACATCCTTCTTCCAATGAGTTTTATGACTGCTCCTTGCATCCACTTATCCCCTTTAGAAAAATTGCGAGCGTATACATTTTGATTAACTTCAAATTTTGTTTTCGAAAATTCAACTGATTTCTTTGGAATTGGTTTTAACAGTGATAATAAAATGCGATGGTGACGGCCATGTAACAACTCTGATGGCGTTTTACCGGTTTTATTCGGTGCGGATCTGTATGTACACTGAGAAAAAGGATTAGTTTCGACAACTAAAGTTATTTAGTTCCCGAATTTTGACAATATCTGGGAACTGTTACCAAGGATTGGGAACTATTACCATGGGTTGGTAATTATAACTAAATATATTAAAGCTTCTAATTTTCATCTAGGTTGTACCAAATCGTTAATTTAGTTGAAGGGTTTGGTAAATACTAATAAATATTTTTTTTAAAGCATATTTCTCAAAAATTCCATTCAACTTTACGAATGGTTCATAAAATGATGTCATTAAGCTCTGCTAATACAGACAAGCTTTCTTTCAACACATGGTTTGGTCATAGTTACCAAATCTTAGTTGAGGCAACCACGATTTGGTTTGAGAGCGGAACATATTCATGCTTGTGAGCCACCCCTAAACAATGCTTAGCGCTCTCTGAGCACATGTGTGTTTCACATACGAAGAGCGCCAGGTAAGCAATGCACACAGTCCCACTTATTGAATCGTTTGAATGCGCTAGTATGCCGACCATTGGATAAAAACGATTCAATTAATGAGACTGTGTGCGTGGAAATCATTGCTCCGCTACCGCTGTTCGTATATGGGTGAAACCATGATTGAGAGAAATAGAGATTGCGCCAATCGCGGTACCGCTAATCCGCTCTTTGTGATTTTGACAGCATGAGCTGTGTGCGTGACGTCATCTTGGTGCAATTGTTGAATGTGAGCATACGAAAAAACCAAATAACAATTTTAATATTTGTGCGTTAATATTATATCTATGGCAGTCGTGACGTGCGGACGTGTTTTTGAGCGCTCCTGATTTTCTTTTCGTTTCTCTGTTTTTCGCTGCAAATCTAATGAGATAGTGACTCTAATTTTTAATATACATACAAATACATGATTTGATTTGCATAAGCATGCCTTGTTTGTGTGGGCATAGAGTGCAAAGAGCCCATCAAGCTAAAATTCAATGTGTACAGTGCATATTTATTGCGTTGTGTCAATATCGTGCAGGCAGATGTCGAGTTTTTGGTAAACTCATTTCGCTGTGAAGTGTGTGCTCTTGCACATAGAAGTTCCCTTCGCACTCCGCCTCCCCCTGTTGTGCTTGACGATAGTGTTGTTGCTTCTGGCTCTAAAAATCTGTACCTTACAAGCGACGAATGCGGTGCGAAAAGCAAGGCCGATATTCCAAATCAACAAAAATCTCTTAAAGCTATTTCTCCTTCGCAAATTATTCAAGCAAACGTCAAGCTGTGAGGTTGTACTTTATTGTGCTCTGATTTTGGCTTTCTACTTACTAAGTTCATTGTGCTAATTCTGTGTTAAAGTAGTGATAAAAAGTGCTTATGAGCATCAGAGTGTGAAATAATTGAAGATAAGGGAAAGTTATTGGTTTTATATTAAAGTAAATTTTATTAATTTTCACTAGCATACATTCTAATTTTGCCGAGTCATTTGTTGCTATCATTGATGTTGTATCCTTTGTAGTTAACTGAATTCATTTTGTTTTTGCACATTTGTTCTACTCTTTTTGTTTACTTCTTCTAGTAATTCTTGTCACAGCTGTCTGCGTTGTGTTTATTAAGTGCCATAATTACAGTGATACTCAAACTGTTCGCTACATTTATGAAAAGCTATTTACA
This sequence comes from Rhagoletis zephyria, assembly GCF_001687245.7. Classification (NCBI taxonomy): domain Eukaryota; kingdom Metazoa; phylum Arthropoda; class Insecta; order Diptera; family Tephritidae; genus Rhagoletis; species Rhagoletis zephyria. Next base: position 5,991 of record NW_016159730.1, read on the forward strand.
TCAGCTCCTTAATTGTTATAATTTATTTTGTTTGTCTTTTATTAACGAGTGTATTACATAAATCTTTCAATATGAAGTGCGATCTTGATACTTGCCAAATTAAAAGCGATTCTGAACGCTACTTATCGTGCTGGCTGTGTGATAGGTATTTACCATCTGAAATGTGCTGGTTTGACGAGAAGAATTCTGGACGCTATTAATGATGGCAAGGGCCTTCGCTGGTCTTGCGTAAAGTGCAGGTCAACCGAAGTTGATCTTTTCAAGCTATTTAGGCAAACCAGGAATGGTTTTACAGAAATAGGAAGAGAATTGTCGGTACTGACAGAAAAATTTAAGCATTATGAAAATATGTTTAAATCATTCAAATGCTTAGATACCTTGCAATCTGTTAAGGATATCCGTGTGTCTAAACGTAAGCGTCTTCATAGTCCATCTAAGGAAATTGCTGCCGTTGCACGTCAGAATAATCTTCCGACGGACTTAATTAATTTATCTTCTCCGTGTCCTCCAGCATCAGAATCCTCAGCCTCAAAAGACCGTGTAACGAAATCTGCTTCGGATAATAAAGAGCCTGAAGTATCTTCCCCTTCCCCCATTGAAGTGGTGGCATCATCTTCAAAGCCTCCACCGCCTTCCCTATCCTCAACTACTAACGCAGTAACTCAACCCCCTCCGCCGGTAATCCAGTCTGATACGAGGAAACTAGTTGTGGTTCCGCCAAAGAAGTCAACCTTTGTTTCTGGATTTTCGAGAGACACTACCGAAGACGATATAAAGCTTTATATCTCATCAAAAATTACAACTGTCGACTTAAGCATCAGAAAATTTAATTTTAATTACGAAAGAAATATTGCTTCATTTAAAATTGACGTAAATTTAGATAATTTTAATGCGCTGCTTAGGAGTTCTTTTTGGCCCCCCGGAGCTTTGGTTCGTGAATTCGAATATAGGCCCAAAAATGTAGATAAATTAGCTAATATTCCCCGTCATAACACTGAATCAAAAAACTAATTATTAAATCTGCTTTAAGTATTTATTACCAAAATGTAAGAGGCTTAAATACTAAATTAACGAACTTATACTTTAAAGGCCTTGAATGTAATTATAATATTCTTTCTTTAACTGAAACTTGGCTGAAACCTCACATTTTCAATTCAGAGATTCTTCCAAATAATTATAATATCTATAGACAAGATAGGGAGGACAGAATCGGCGGTGGCGTACTCTTCGCTGTAGACTCTTCAACACCATCTGAAGAAGTTAGTCTTCCACGCATTGATTCAGTAGAGTTCAAATGCATTCGTGTACAGGCTGGAAAATGGTATATTTACTTAGCTCTATGCTATATCCCTCCCCGATCTGACACATTGGTGTATTCACGACTCATCTCTTTACTGAAATCAGTTAATTTACTGACTAAACCCTCTGATTCAATGATTGTGTTGGGTGATTTTCATTTACCAAGCATATCATGGAACATCATTGACAATGATATCATACCTTTCGCGTCTAGTGCGTACAAAAACGTATTTTTAGAGGAGATGGCTTGAACTCTGCCTAACTCAGGTTAATGTACTTCACAATAAGTTTGGTAAAGTATTAGATCTTGTTTATGTTGATGATGCATCTAAGTCCGTTGTAAATAAGTGTGATCCACTAGTTTTGCCCGAAGATGTCTACCATCCTGCTATGGAGGTATCTTACGAAGTTATAAGTGATGGTCAAAATTGCAGTACCCAAGCATACGAACCAAATATTCGCTTTGATCTTTCGAAAGCCAACTTTAAAATGCTTAACAACGAGCTATCTAAATTGTCGTGGCCTGCATTTAAAGAAAATATTGAACAAGAGCGTTGCACTGTTTTTACATAAATTATTTGAAAAGCATGTGCCTAAACGCATGTATGTTCCTGAAGAGCAAACATAGTTATGGTTCACTAAAGAACTGAGAAATTTGAAAAACAGAAAGTCGCGTTATTTTAGATTACACAAAAAAACCGAGTTTACACTCATACTATGTAAAATACTCACTTTTGCCTCATAAGTTTTTTGAATTAAACAAAAAGTGTTATAAAGCTTACTTGTGTAAAATCAAACGGCGTATAATATATAACCCCAAATCATTTTATGACTTCGTAAACTCCAAGCGAAATGTACGTGGGTTTCCTTCCGCCATGAAGTATCAAAATACCGTCTGTAGTGATAATCAAGTAATTTCTAACATGTTCGCTCAGTTTTTTAAATCCAATTATTCAATTAACTCACATGCTAACATTGACTATCCTTTTAAACTATGTCCAATGAACTCAATAAATATCCCAGTAATATCTCCCAATGATGTAGTAGTTTATCTGAAATCCTTAAAGCAGTCCTTCAGTTATGGTCCTGACCAGATCTCCCTACTTGTATTCTTATAAATTGTTCCGATTATCTCTATGAGCCGTTAACAGCGTTATTTAATTTATCTCTTAAAGAGGGCGTTTTTCCTACTATATGGAAGGAATCGTTCATAACCCCGTTACATAAAAGCGGTAGCAGATCTTCAGTGGAGAACTACCGGGGAATAGCTAAGCTTTCTGCAACTCCTAAATTATTTGAAGCAATTATAACAAATCAGTTGACGCATTCTATCTCTTCTAGCATTTCATATAGTCAACATGGATTTTGCAAGAGCAAATCAACTTCTACAAATTTACTTGAATTAACATCCTATATCTCAGAAGCATTTAGTGAAAGCAAATCTGTTCATGTTATATATACTGACTTCAGTAAAGCATTTGACAAAGTGTGCCACTCGTTGCTCATCTAAAAACTTGATCTTCTTGGTCTTCCACCTAATTTTCTACGTTGGATCTCTTCATACCTCTATGATAGATCACAAAGAGTAATGTTTAAAAATACTATCTCTGACGTCATTGATGTTACTTCAGGAGCCCCTCAAGGTAGCCACCTAGGCCCGGTTCTGTTCTTGCTTTTTATAAACGATATTTCTACAGATATACAATTTTCCAAAATTTTAATGTATGCAGATGATGTAAAGCTTTATAAATCATTCGTTTCAATTAAAGAAAGGTCTTTGCTACAATCAGACTTAGACAGCATGGCTTACTGGTGTCAAGTAAATCTTATGCCTCTAAATCTTAACAAACGTAAAGTAATGAGCTTCTCGCGAAGAGCTGTTCATCCCGCTTCTTATACAGTAGGTAACCATAACCTGTACCAGGTATACAATTTTGTGGACCTTGGTATCACAATGGATCTTAAGCTTAATTTAAATCTTCATATTAATGTGACAGTCAACAGGGCTAAAGGTGTACTTGCATTTGTGAAACGATGGTCAAAAGCATTTTGTGACCCTTATATCACTAAAACCCTGTTTACAACATTAGTTAGGCCAATTCTGGAATACGGTTCGGTGGTTTGGAATCTCAATATAACCTTCCACCTTATACGAGCCGATTAAAACTTATTAATCTTCCTACACTTTCCAACCGCAGGCAAATGCTTGGTACAATTTTTATAGTTAAATTACTAACATGCTCAATTTCAAGTCCGTTTCTTCTTGGCGAAGTTAGCCTTAATGTTCCCTCCCGGGTATCAAGACACTTTTGCCCCCTATTTCTGAAAGCTTGTAAAACTAATTTTGAATTGCACGACCCACTCCGTTGCTTATGCCAGGATTTTAATTCTCATTCCAGCACGTTTGATATATCAGATCCGCTTTTCAGCATTAAGAAATCGATACTGTCCTCTCTCAATAAATGAATCATTAAAATAAAGACATAAAATCGGCTGATGAATTTAGTTCTGTAGCTGAACAGTTTTAGATCTCGACACTTAACAAACTCCTGCCTATCGTGACTCGGCGCAAAAATTGAAAATACTGGTCCCGTACCTCATGCGGACTGCGCCCCTCGTGCGGATGCGCGGGAATGGAGGGTAAAAACCGTTGGGATATTATTATTAAAAAAAAAAAACTACTGTCAAATCTAAAAGCTCGAATGCCTACATTGCTGCTGATAAACAACAAATACTTTTAGATTCTGTGTTTAAAGAGATCGGTGCTCTTAGAGCTAAAAATGCTCGAGTCATTGCATTGGTTAATGCACTCTACGATGTTAAGAAGAGCTTAATTCTTAAAATGGAATGCTTGGAGTCTGAACTTCGTGCATTAAAGAACCAACTTCATCATGAAGAGCTAGTTTCTGCTATCAACCATCTTAATACTCAATTAAAAGACTCACGCGTTAATGCATGCTCCTATGTAAATAATATCGATCCCGTTGATGAGAATGCTCTGTCTAATGTACGTTTTGATTCGCCCGCTAACTTGCCTGCTCCTACTTCTTCAACGCTATCTGCTGTTGCTACCAACACACACATGTTATCAACTTCTATAGCTGCTGCCTCTCTCACATATGCTGCTGCTGCGAATGCCAACAGTATCAATCGGGTCTGCGAGAGTTCTCTGTCCAACGCGCGTATTGGTTTTACCGCTGCTACCTCTTCAACCTTTGATGCTGCTGCTGCCAATAATAATAATTTGATCAACAGCTCTTTGACTGCGGGTGCTACTTCACGCTCTGGTCTTGCTCCGAGCGTAAGCGAAGGTTCTCATCTCTGCCGAATATTGGTGGTGCTGCTAATGTAACCCAACATGCAAAATGGTCAACTGCAACAAGTAGAAGAAGCAATAGCCAAAGGAAGGCCGATGATGTGGTGGTTGGTCGTAAGACCAGCTCCGACTTGGACCTTGTTCCGTCAAAGAAATGGGTTCATTTATCCTCATTCAAGAATACCATTTCCGAAGATGATATCATATCTTATGTTGCGAAAAACTCAAATATTAATCGAAGCCAAATGGCCTGCTTTAAACTAGTTAAAAAGAATGCCGATATTAATTCATTACGGAAGATTAACTTTAGGCTCGGTGTTTCGCCGGAAGAATTTAGCGTGATTTTAGACCCAGATCTCTGGCCAACTAATGTCAAAGTGCGCCCTTTTCAATTTTTTCTGAAGGAAGATCTATAGCAAGTCAGCCATGTTCGTATTTATTTTCACAACATCTCCGGAATGAGAACTAAAGGAAATGCAGTGCACTCTTTTACCTCGCAGGCACTATATGACGTGTTTGTAATAATTGAAACCTGGCTCACACCAAATTTTTACAACTCTGAGTTTTTCGATCAAAACATGTTCGATGTTTTCCGTAAGGATAGGGATGCAGGAAGCGAGAACTCCGTGCTGTCTTGGTAAGCCTAAATAACAATGACACTTTGCTTGATCAAGTCTGCGTACGCCTGCTTGGTTCCATGGACAAGTTATTAATCTGTGCCTCATATATTCCGCCGAATAGCCCAGAATCGCTGTATAGAGCTCACGTCAACAACGTCGTTTCTTTATGCTCTAAGATTGGATCTCAACAGTTATGCATACTTGGAGATTTTAACTTAAATAATTTATCATGGTCATTTTTAGATAATTCTTATTTCCTTATTCCTTCCAATGTCTGTAATACCTCAGAGCTATACGTTGTTGATAATTTCTTAAGTTTTGATCTAAATCAAGTTAGCTATTATCTAAATAAGTGTAAAAAAATCTTAGACTTAATTTTCCTGTCTAATAATTTAAGCTTTCATCTCTCGGAATGTTGTTCGCCGATTTCCTTAGCTACTATGCACCATATACCTTTACTTTTAAACATTGAATTTTACAGGTTTACACATACCTCTCCTGTGAATGATGTCATACATTTTAATTTTAATAATTTCAGCTTTGGTTACCTTAATGAACTGCTTCTTGAGTTTGACTGGATCTCCATGTTTGTTAACTTAGATGTCTCTGAGTATTTTCAATTATTTAAATCTGAAGTGATCGGTCTGTGTCTACAATATATACCTGTTTTGCCTAACAGAAAGTACAAGCTTCCCTGGTTCACTAAGGAGCTTAAGCACTTAAAAAATCGCTGCAATAAGGCCTATAAAAATATAAGGTCTCCAATAGTCATGAACATCTTAACTCGTACAAACGCCATTTAGCCGAATTTAGGAGTCTTGATAAAACCCTTCACAGTAGATACATACGTAATGTTGAGCATAATATAAACCGTAACCCCAAAGCCTTTTGGAATTTTGTTAAATCTAAAAACTCGAAATCGAACATACCGTCCTCAATGTTTTTTAAGGAAAAGCATGTCTCTTCTCCCGATGGGATAGTTAATCTTTTCGCTGAATTTTTCAGTGCCAACGTTGTGGCTGAACTTGATGACCGCCTAAATAGTGCCCATTTATTGGATTCTCCACTGTGCTTTAGTAGTTTGTGTGTCTCTGAGTGTGATGTTCAAAAGGCAATCGCAGTACTCAAGGCCTCCACACAAACCGATGCTGATGGCTTATCACCCTGTCTCTTAAAAAACTGTTGTGCTCTTATAAAACCGCTGACGCTTATTTTTAATAAATCACTTTCAACAGGGATATATCTTCAAGATTGGAAAAAACTCATATTACACCAATCCTCAAAAGTGGAAATAAGAATGATGTTTCTAATTATAGGCCGATAACGAAGTTGACAACGATTGCTAAACTATTTGAGTGTGTTGTTAAAGTTAAGCTAGATTTTGCTATTTCGAGTCTAATTTCCTCGTCTCAGCACGGTTTTGTGAAAGGAAGATCTACTGTATCTAACCTCGCCATTTTTGCTGAGGACTGTCTTGCTAGCTTTGAGGCCGGACTCCAGGTGGACACCGTTAATACGGACTTTGCGAAAGCATTCGACAGGGTTTCTCACAGAATTTTACTTAGCAAATTAGCAGCTTTAGTGTTTTATTTCACTTTTCTCAAATGGATTGGGTCGTACCTTTCTGGTAGGAGTAGTACAGTCGTTCTTAATAACATCACTTTCATGTAACGTCAGGAGTTCCGCAAGGTAGTATTTTAGGACCGCTTCTATTCGTTATCTTCATAAATGACATAAGTACTTGCTTTTTACACTCTAAATTCCTGCTTTACGCGGATGATCTCATAATCTATTCTACTATTTCGAAAGCTGAGGACTCGGTCCTACTTCAATCTGATATTGATAGAGTGCACTCTTGGTGTGTGCGTAATCGGCTATATTTACATGTTAAAAAATGTTATCTAATAGTTTTTTCACAAAAGTGGAACACCATAAAGTCGTGTTATTACATTTCTGGCACAAAACTAGAGTCAGTTACTCAAGTTAAAGACTTAGGAGTGTTCTTTGACAATAAGTTCCTATTTACCGATCATATAAATTATATAGTGGCCAATGGTTACGCTAAGCTTGCTTTTGTACGCCGAAACAGTTCCTACTTTTCTGATCCCTATACACTCAAGAGGCTGTATATAGCTTTTGTTAGATCTCGTCTAGAATACGCCTCCTTTATATCGCGGCCCTTTTAAATCACTTATATCAATAGAATTGAGCGGATACAACAAGTTTTTATTAAGTTTGCGTTGAGGTCGCTGAATTTCGAAAAGCCTCTTCCTTCATATAACTCTCGTTGTCTTCTTATCAATTTAGATTTACTCCAGAGTAGAAGAAAATCGTTATCATGTTCGTTTGTCATCAATGTCTTGGTAGGTACTATTGACTGTGCGGAAATTTTAAGTAGAATATGTTTCAATATTCCTTTTCGAAGTCTCAGGAATTTTGACATGTCTTATGTCCAGCCTTACAGGTCCAACTATGCTCACAATTCACCAATTGCACGAACATTGAGGGAGCTTAATGAATTTAAAGAAATAGATCTCTCGCTTCCTGGAGTGGTGTTAAGAAACACAATAAAATTCAATCTTAGTCGTTAATCTTGTATGAGCTTATTATTAAGGCATAGGTAGTAAGAATTATGTATTCCATAACTGAATTAAATAAATAAATATTTCTGCGTGGTTTTAAACAATTATTGAGACATTTAAAAGCAAAATGAAGCGTGTAGTGGCAAAGTGTAATAGTGAAAACAAAAGGAAAGCGTGCTATATAAGTTTTTTTTTCGTTTCCTACGGACGCTTACCTGGCGAAAAAGTGGAAGCAGTTCTGCCGGCGAGGACATGCATTAAACACCAAATCGAGCTTTGTGCTATGTGTGTGAGCTATGAGCTTCTACATGGAACTATGTTGACCTTTCCTTGGTGAATTGTAGTAGGTATATTTCCATAGTGAATGTAGACAGTTGCTGGTTTAGTTTGCTGGCAATGGCATGCATACAAAAGCAGTTTCTACAGTAAATAGAACTACCTACTTATTTTTGTTAGTACCTGATTCTTTTAGTGCTGGTATGAGGTAATGCACCAGTGGATAAGGTCGCCAGGTGCTAATTCAAGCGGCATCTTACCGCGCTGTTACGTACCTAATACAAAACAGTGCCCAAATTATTATACAATAAAAGTTCAGCTTAAATTATGTTTAGAATATTTGCTTCCAAACAAGCCACACTCATGCATCCTCTCGGAAAAATTCATCAAATAAAAGCTGTGGAGTCAACAGCTGTGGAGTCTGTGCTGTGGTTGGCTACCGTCCATAAATATAAATATGCACTCTGCAAGGCTTTTTAAAATGGCAAGTCCAAAAATTCACTTTGCTGCACACCTTCCTTTTGGTCTACATGAAATTGCAAACACTGTTAATACATCCATTTTTTCATGTGCTTAAAATCGTACTTATCTAAAGGGCTACATGTCCAAAATTATTGCTACGTGTTCCTAATTAATCAATCTTTGTATATTTATTGATTCCTGCAAAATTGGGCCATGTAATATTAAAATTAACACATGTCTCTGCATTGTTTACATATTTTTATATGCGTTTAGGCATTTCTCTCTCGCAATTGCACCAAGATGACGTCACGCAAAAATTACGCTCAAAAATCTTCTCTCATTGGGGCAATCTTGTATTCTATCATTCTTGGGGTGAAACACGCGTGTGGTCACAGAGCGCTCATTAAGCTATGGCATGTCGATCACTGCGCTAGGTAGAGGAAGAAAAGTGTGTGCTATGACATGCCCAGGCTTGTTTGTCTCAGTTTCAGTTTTGCCATCGCCGCGAGTTGTTTCGGTGTACGCCTAGTTATTTAAAAATATAAAGTTTGATGCCAACCGGGGTTTCTCAGTGAATATATAATTCATGTGAATTATAATTTGAAAGTATCTATTTAGCCAAGGAAAAAGCAAAGCAGTATACTTAAACCAGCACTTCCAGCATATATTGACCTGGGTTTTCGCACGACTATTCCTGTTTCATCGTTTCTTTTTAGGAAATTCTTACCACCATATACATATGTATTATTTACACTAGGAACTATTTATGTAAATATGTATGTATTTTTTATGCTTAATATATGCAAATAAAAGAAGAAAGTAAACACAACAACCATCGAGTAAATTTTTATTTGTGTCAAACTGAAATTTTTTTCCAATAATAAACGGTTAGCTGATTCACGTCTACAGCAAGTTCACAAAATTAATTGAAAACTTGTATCAACCAAAGCATTTTTTATATTTGCTCAACAATGATTTTATTCAACTAACAATATTGTCCACTCAAGGCAATCGTTTTGTAATTATTAACAAATGTACATTTGTCCCAACTAGAAGTCTCAAGTAAAGTGCAGACTTTCGTGAACTAGATATTTATTTCGCCGTATCCAACTATACCCCTTGGTCACTATAACCAAATCTTGGTAATTATAACTAAACCTTTTTCTGAGTGCAGCTTTTTCGAAAAATTGGCCACCGTGCGAAGGCCGGGGAAGGCTCTCATGTTTCCCCTAGGTATTTTAGGCCTATCAGTCTCTTGGTTTTTGCTAAAAACGCTAGGGAGACTGATAAACCTGTACATAAGAAACGCGATTTCTCGTGACTGTCTTTCAAGAGCTCAATATGCTTATTGCAAGAAAAGGTCGGTGAATACCACCCTGCACATATTAGTGAAGTGGTCAGAGGAATCCTTCATGCATGAAGATTATGCAGTAAGGGTCTTCTTCGATATCGAGGGGACCTTCAACAATGTCACTCCAGAGGCAATAGTCAAGTATATTCATAATCTGGGGGTAATAATATAATAATAAGGCTTATCTAAAGACAACTGTCGCGGTGGAGTGGGGGAGCGTCTGCACACAGTGCAGGGTCAATAGGAGCACTCCACAAGGTGGTGTTCTCTCTCCACTGCTCTGGATTGCGGTTGTAAGCGACCTTATAGAGGAACTGGAAAAAGTAGGCTGTCGGGTGATCGCCTATGTAGATAATGTGGAACTTTTGGTTAAGGGACGATTCCAAACACCCTTTTTGATCTGGCTCAAGGTTACCTGAACCAGGTAACTAGGTGAGCGATCAACTGCGGCTGTCGTGGAAGCCTAGCATTTAGGAAAGGGTAGGAAAGGTGTCGGTTGCTTTGTACTAATGTAGGGGAGCTATGGGTAAAAGGTGGGGTCTCTCCCAAATTAATTCATTACCTCTAGGAAACCAGATTTAAGCGTATATTGTTTCAAGGACCCCTTGTCTGGTAGAACTCACTAGAGAAGGCTACACTTGTAAAACGGGAATTAGCGGAGCATTAGGAACCACACCTACACTGATGCTTAACATACATACATATGTTGAACACGGCGCCTGCGGATATTGCAGACAGAATTGTCGCAGCACGAAATGCTATTAGGCTAAGGGAAACCGGGTTCTTTTGTGACATAAAAAAAGAAAAAAGACATTTCTCTGCAGCAGAAAGTGTTCTTATAGGGCACTTTAAAACATGTTTCCTGTCAAGAGCTAGTGATGGGGGTTCTGACAGGCCATTGTGCGATTGGAATTCATGCGGTGAGACTAGGAATTTCAACTGATCCTTTTGTATCAGCTGTCAAGAAGAAGATGAAGTCGAACCATATCCACACTTTCTTTTAGACTGTCCAACCTTTGCGAGGCTTAGATGGAAGCATTTTGGCTCGCACTTCTGAACTAACACCGAGCCCTCATGGATAGAAATTAGCGCATTCGAAATTTCGTAATGGGCTCGTGGCGTTAACTTAACCCAACCGAAGCTGTACTTCTTTGAGCTAGGATATAGTTGGTCACATTACATATACACATATGTACATATATATTAGAGTGGTTCATAAAAACACTATTTTTGGAAATTCATAAACGCTACATCAGAATATTGTTATTTGTGACAAAAAAGAGACACGTATTTTTTTATTTTGCAAAAAAAGTTTTTTTTAGAGGTCGCGCTGGTCGGTTTTTTATAAAAACGCTGATGTTCTAATTTTTTTTATTTTCGTGACATGTTAAAATGCAGCTAAAAATGTGGTTTTTACATATAATTACTCTGGTATTATTGGGAAACATTCCCTTAATTACACACCTGTCTTGGACAGTTAGAATGGGCCTAGAGAAAAAAAATTTTCTCGAGAAAAGACACTAGTAAAATTAAAACGTTGATACTGAACGATTTACGCATTGTCATGGGTTGAAACTTGTTACCAGGGGGTTTCTGGGGTTGCTAATTAGGAATCTGAAGTCAGTTTTTCAAAATTCAAAATAGCGGATCCAAAATGGGGATCTATTTTTTTTTTTAATTATTGGATTTGTTCGAACCATCGCACTCGAGAGTTTTTGGGGTCACCGATTGCGAACCTGACGTCAATTTTTTTTAAATTTAAAATGGCGGATCCAATATTGCGATCAAATAAAAAAAAATACTAAAATTGAAATGTTGATACTGAACGTTTTAAGCATTGTCAAGGGTTGAAACTCGTATCCAGTGGGTTTCTGCGCTTGCTGATTATTAATCTGATGTCAGATTTTCAAAATTCTAAATGGTGGATCCAAAATGGCGATCAACTTAAAAAAAAAAAAAAATGATTGGATTTGTTTGAAACTCTTAACCACCATTTTGAAATTTGAAAATCTGACATCAGATTCGTAATTAGCAACCCCAGAAACCCACTGGAAACGAGTTTCAACCCTTGACAATGCTTAAAACGTACAGTATCAGCGTTTTTATTTCAGTAATTTCTTTTAATTTGATGGCCATATTGGATACGCCATTTTGAATTGAAAAATAATTGACTTCAGATTCGTAATCGGCGACCCCAAAAACTCTCAAGTGCCGGGTTTCGAACAAATCCAATAATTTTTTGGAAAAATGGTTCGCCATTTTGAATTTTAGAAAACTGACTTCAGATTCCTAGTTAGCAACCCCAGAAACCCCTGGTAACAAGTTTCAACCAATGACAATGCGTAAATCGTTCAGTATCAACGTTTTAATTTTACTAGTCTCTTTTCGAGAGAATATTTTCGGGCACTAGGCCCATTCTAACTGCCCAAGACAGGTATGTAATTAAAGGAATGTTCCCCAATAATACCAAAGTAATTATATGTAAAACCCACATTTTTAGCTGCATTTTAACATGTCAAGAAAATAAAAAAATTGAGAACATCAGCGTTTTTGTAAAAACCTAAGAAAACTTTTTTTCTAAATAAAAACACGTTTCTTTTTTTTTTATCACAAATAACAATAATTTGAGGTAGCGTTTATGAATTTCCAAAAAAAAAATTATTTGAACCACTCTAATATATATGTATATATATCTTGAAAATAGGATCAGGCATGATTTCGGGGTTTGAAGATTAGGAATCTGGAGATCGTATGGGATAATTCCCCATTGAAATTTCTTCCATGTTTGAACCAGTAAATTAGGTTTAAGTAAAGGCATGACAATTATTTATGATGATGACTTTACATATGTATAGCACATTTTAAAATACTAGGTCAATGATTGTTTATTATGTTGGAGTTATTTTTGTTGGCTTTTCTATTAATTGGTTTACATCGATTTTCATTTGCTATATGCATCAGTTCTTTTGTGTACATATTATCGCATAAACTCTAGTCTATACAGTGATAGAACGATACGAGTACCAAGTACAGAATATCGATACTTTTCATGAGTAGTGAGTAGTATCATGATCAAAATATTTATAAGGTACCGCTGAGAGCCAGCTTTAGAGATTTTGGCGTATGCTAGCATTTTGAAAATTTCTCTCGCCGTCATTTTATGTGTTGGTTTTTATTTTGACTCAAACCAAAGAAATATATTTCTGTCGACACAACAAAATTTGAATGTACATAAGTATGTACATACTTACATTAGGGCGGGTCAATTTGTATGGATCGATTTTTTTCGACATTGTTCCTAGCATATTCGGATTCTTCATAAAATTCTAAGAAAAAAATTCCTCCAGACCTTAGCTCTAAAGTCAATTTCGAGCCTGCGCATTTTTAAAAGAAGATATCTTATTTATAAAAAATTAATTTCTGTCCGTTAGCCTCGCTAAGACTCGAAAACAGCTTGACCGATTTGAATATTTTTATTTTTTTGGTTTGTTTTTTATAATATTCGGATGGTTAAAACCAGAAAAAATAGAGAGTTGCCACCTGTTTAAAAATTTCAATATAAGTAAATTAATTACATAAATTAGATATTGCAATATGGGTGTCAAAAGAAAGAGGTTATGAAGGCTTACAGGCGAAAATATTTTTGAGGGGGGTTGCCACCTGTTTCAAAATTTAATTAAATGAAATTGATAAGATAAATTAAATATTGCAATATGGGTATCAAATTAAAAAGGTTTAAGAAGGCTTACTACTGAAAATATTTTTGAGTCGAGTTGCCACCAGTTTCGAAAATTTAATTCAATTGAGTTAATAAGATAAAGTATGTATTATAATATAGGTGTCGAACGAAAAATATTTGAAAAATTACCTACCTGAGCGGTAAAAACTAAAAGGCATACTCGCAAATATTATTCAAAGCTTTTGAGGCTCGCATCAATGTGGAATACTGTAACTCCGTCAAGTTAACTTCAAACCTGCACTAAACTAAAATTGAATGGATTATTAAACTGCATACTTGGAATTTTTCTAAAAAATACTTTTCCTATATTGCGAAAAATTTACTGTGCCAATACTTTTATTCGTTACTGTAAGTAAATAAACCCTTAACTTTAAAAAACCAAAAAAAAAATTACAATATTTCAAAATTATTTTTCGAATTATAAATTTTTTATGATTAACAATGTATTTATATTTTTTTTGGTTTTAGATCCTTTTTGCTTTCAACACAAGGTATCGTTTTTCTAATTTCTATTGTCATAGCCATAACTCCCTCTCTATTTTTATCAATCAATCAATCAATTTTATAATTTTTTTTCGGCATTTTTCCTAATTACAAGTGAGCTTTATAAAACTTTTATAACACCAAATGTTTATCAAGCTTGGGATTTTATGTTATCCGGGCTGGCTTATTAATTTAGCCAGAGAATATGTTTTCTTTATTAAGTTTACCCAGTTACCCATTTTAAACTGCTACCTGTACTGTATCAGCGGTTAAAACTTGTTAAATTTTTGTTTAAAATTTTCGGTAAGGAATAAGCGAGTGGATGAAAAATATATAAACCGTAGGAACGGCCCATATATATGTATATGAAAGAATACAGACATGCGTCGGCTCTAGCCATTGTGTGTCACTCCTTTAAATTATAGTTATTTTTTTCTTATTGTATTAAAAAAATAACGTTCGTAACACTTTAGTAAATATTAATCCTATATTAACAGAGTATATATTAAAGACTAGTAGATGACCCGGTGAACTTCATATCATCTATAATTTATTTGAATTTAACTTTGATCAATTATAACAAATCTTCAAAATGCAAAACAATGAGATCACTAATACTGCCTGCTGTTATAGCTGATAAAAGATTCCACACCTATAAGATGTGCCACGCCCCTTTTTACAAACTCATTTATATACATATATCTTTCCATAAGCACATACCATAGGTATCTGTGCATTTCAAATTTCGAGTTCATATGACTATAATTCCGAAGTTAGAGCTGATTAAAAATTTTCACTATGGGAGGTATCCCTCATCCCCCTCCCCCCCCCTTGGCGAGTTTCAATTTTTTACCCTATTATAGGTCCAGGAGTCATGGCAATACTTTGGCAAAATTTTATTCGATTCTGTACATCCGTTCAGGCTGCAACCTGGTACATACATACATACATACTTCCACAAATACATAGTAGATTTGCTTTGAAGCGCCATCTTGCGGTTCTTTAAATAAAAAATTGATATCAGAAATTAATTTTTCGTATCACAAAATTCCCGAGCACACTCTTTATTACAAAAAAAAAAACATTCCTAACACTTTAGTAAATATTAATCTGATTATGGACTTAGTATTAATTAAAAATATTTTCTTTTAAAATTGCGCAGGCTCGAAATTGATTTTAGAACTATGGTCTAAAGGGCTTTTTTTCTTAGAATTTCATGTACAATCCGAATCTGCTAGGAACGATGTCGAAAAAAAAATTTACCCGCCCTAACTTACATACATAAATACATACGTATGTATTTAAATAAAAAAATAAAAGAAATTGTGTTTTATGGACTTCTGCCCGCATGCGAAGATTTTGGCATGCATTTAAAGATATTTCACCTTAAAGGCAGTGCACTTTTTCAAAGAACGAATGTAAGCACAAGACATTGGGTCAAGTGACCAGTGTTGCCATTTTAGATTTTCCGGCTACATTTAGCTTTTTTTACTTGGGTTTTCCGGAAAAATCCTGTTTAGCTTCTATCTTTTTTCTTAGCTTTTTCTTAAAATTATTTGGCTTTTTTAGCCTTTTTACTTTTGCTCAAAATATTAACTGTAAGTTTAAATAGTATTAAATGTTTAATGCTTTTACTTCGGCGAGTTCTCATTTAAAAATATTTTATTTATTTAAAAAATTAATTATAATACAGTGAAAAAATATTATAACTAATTAAATTTATTGAGTACTGGCTACTGAGGCCTTCGACTCTAGAGCTACTTAATTTAAAAGAGTTAAGTTTAGTTCATATGCTTAAATATATGGGCTAAGTATTTTACGAAATATGTGACATGTTTATGCGAACGATACTGCAACTTAAACTAAGTGATATAAATTTATTGATTTTAGAAAAGTAACTAATGTGCATATATTAGTTTAAGTTACATCTGTTAAAACTGCGGATGGTGGATTTGAGTCAAAATATTGACGCCTAAACATATCATATATGCTACATTCGTCCACAATGTGTTTGATCGTAAGGGGTGCGCCACATCCAGGGCATGGCGGTTTGTTTTCTCCGCTTAGAAGATGCTGGTGCGAAATCTTTGTGTGACCAATTCTAATACGGGTGAGAATAGAACAGTAGTGGCGCTTACAGTTGGCTGGGAAGTGGACAGCATGTTTGTGTGGGTTTATATTCCTGTAGGGGTGGCTAAAGGCTTGCCACTCGCTTAAGAACATTTCCCTAACAATTTCTTTTATTTTGTTTAGAATTTCTCTTTCGATGCTGGGAATGATAAAGTGGCATGGTCTTTGGCAGCTGTATCAGCAAGCTCATTACCTTTTATTCCTTGATGGCCTGGGACCCAAAATAGCTTTATTTTGTTAGGGCATTTAATGCAAATCTGACGAATTTGGGAAAAGAGACTGTTGCTATTAAACAAGTTCTTTACTCCGTGGATGGTGGATAGGCTGTCGGTAGCAACGACGAATTTTCCTTTGTTAATCTGTGCATATTCTGCAGCTTCGAGTACCGCGACTGCCTCAGCTGCGCATACTGAGTGAGTAGTGAGTTGGGAGTAAACCAACTGATATATTTGTCCCTTGACAACTGCAAAGGAAGTATATGTTGTTGCTTTTTGATGTATCCGTGTACAACCAAATCCAATTTTTTGGGTTGAGTTTGGCTGACTCCATAGCAAATACTTGTTTGTAAATAGAGCTGGTGGTACTTGGTTTGTGGAGTTGATGCAGAGCGATATTAATGGATGCTTCCTTATGTAGCCAAGGTGGTGAAGACATTGATTTGTTTCGGATCTGAGGTGTATCAATTTTGTGCTGTTTGCACATTGAGACACACCTGCGAAGAGTGGACAGGACCTTAAAAGTCCGTTTACTTTCTACGGCATGTTGAATGTCTTTTTGGAGAATGGAGTTAGTTGTACACAAAACTTTTGGGATCAGTTTTAAAGTTGTTTTCATTACCCTTTCCGAAATTAGCGGCAAACCTGCTTCTGCTGCAACACATTTTATTGGACTGGTTGGAACGGCGTTGATGCTTCTCCTGACAGCAGTATTGTATGGAGCTTGGATGCCACGGAGGTTAGAGGCAGCGCACCACCCATAAATTCGTAAGCCATAATCGATCTTTGCCAGCATTATATTTAGCTCTGGTAGCATTTATCAATGTGGAAGGGTGTATCATAGATCGTATTGAGCTTAAATATCCGATAATACTTAGACATTTAAATAGACATTTGCGGATATATGTATGTACAATGTTGACTAAATGTGAGCCTCTTATCGAT
>NW_016159730.1:25090-30277 GCF_001687245.7 Rhagoletis zephyria
GTGTTTATTCATGGCAAACAAAGTACTATCATGTTTGGCAATGATATCACCCCATCGAACAATGCACTTAGCCTCGATATAAAAAGAGAACAAAAGCCGAAGTATTAGCCGAAGCAGTTCATACAAATGTTCCACAATTGAACTAACAAAATAATATGGCCTACGACTCTTTTATAGAAGCTGTTGACTCTGGAGTAAAATTTAAACAAAAAAACAAAACCGACTTCAATTCTCATATACAAATTTAAGAGTGCCGTTATTTTCTTCATGGCCCAATTATCGGATCTACACTCAATTAGTAGGAGACTACCTCTGAGGAACCAACTTTCCTTTCAAAAAGAATTATAGAAAACAAATAACGTAGTCCAAAGTTATGCGGTAACATACATAAAAACATATTCCGACGAATTGATAAAATATGCAGATTAATATTTAATAAAGTGTTACGGATATATATTTTTTTAATACAAAACTGTGCTTGGGAGTTTATTGATACGAAAAATTAATTTCTGATATCTATTTTTTATTGAAAGAACCGCAAGATTGCACTACAAAGCAAATTACATATTTTTTACTATTGTAACGGGAGAAGTTACTGTATGTATTATTTTATATGTACAGTGTCGAACAAAAGTTTTGGCACAGTAAATTTTCGCATTACATATATGCAAAATTTTTAATTTATTTCCGATAATTTTTTTTAAAAACATATATGCAAAATTTTTAATTTATTTCCGATAATTTTTTATAAAAACATAGTTCATACTACACTAAAACACATAAAAATCAAATGTGTAAACTTTGTGAAAAACTCAGGAAAATTCAATAAATCAGCATACTAATTTGCAATTTTATATTCAGATTTTCAAGCAACTTCAAACCTGCACTAAACTAAAATTGAATGGATTATTAAACTGCATACTTGGAATTTTTCTAAAAAATACTTTTCCTATATTGCGAAAAATTTACTGTGCCAATACTTTTATTCGTTACTGTAAGTAAATAAACCCTTAACTTTAAAAAACCAAAAAAAAAATTACAATATTTCAAAATTATTTTTCGAATTATAAATTTTTTATGATTAACAATGTATTTATATTTTTTTTTGGTTTTAGATCCTTTTTGCTTTCAACACAAGGTATCGTTTTTCTAATTTCTATTGTCATAGCCATAACTCCCTCTCTATTTTTATCAATCAATCAATCAATTTTATAATTTTTTTTCGGCATTTTTCCTAATTACAAGTAGAGCTTTATAAAACTTTTATAACACCAAATGTTTATCAAGCTTGGGATTTTATGTTATCCGGGCTGGCTTATTAATTTAGCCAGAGAATATGTTTTCTTTATTAAGTTTACCCAGTTACCCATTTTAAACTGCTACCTGTACTGTATCAGCGGTTAAAACTTGTTAAATTTTTGTTTAAAATTTTCGGTAAGGAATAAGCGAGTGGATGAAAAATATATAAACCGTAGGAACGGCCCATATATATGTATATGAAAGAATACAGACATGCGTCGGCTCTAGCCATTGTGTGTCACTCCTTTAAATTATAGTTATTTTTTTCTTATTGTATTAAAAAAATAACGTTCGTAACACTTTAGTAAATATTAATCCATATATTAACAGAGTATATATTAAAGACTAGTAGATGACCCGGTGAACTTCATATCATCTATAATTTATTTGAATTTAACTTTGATCAATTATAACAAATCTTCAAAATGCAATACAATGAGATCACTAATACTGCCTGCTGTTATAGCTGATAAAAGATTCCACACCTATAAGATGTGCCACGCCCCTTTTTACAAACTCATTTATATACATATATCTTTCCATAAGCACATACCATAGGTATCTGTGCATTTCAAATTTCGAGTTCATATGACTATAATTCCGAAGTTAGAGCTGATTAAAAATTTTCACTATGGGAGGTATCCCTCATCCCCCTCCCCCCCCCTTGGCGAGTTTCAATTTTTTACCCTATTATAGGTCCAGGAGTCATGGCAATACTTTGGCAAAATTTTATTCGATTCTGTACATCCGTTCAGGCTGCAACCTGGTACATACATACATACATACTTCCACAAATACATAGTAGATTTGCTTTGAAGCGCCATCTTGCGGTTCTTTAAATAAAAAATTGATATCAGAAATTAATTTTTCGTATCACAAAATTCCCGAGCACAACTCTTTATTACAAAAAAAAAAACATTCCTAACACTTTAGTAAATATTAATCTGATTATGGACTTAGTATTAATTAAAAATATTTTCTTTTAAAATTGCGCAGGCTCGAAATTGATTTTAGAACTATGGTCTAAAGGGCTTTTTTTCTTAGAATTTCATGTACAATCCGAATCTGCTAGGAACGATGTCGAAAAAAAAATTTACCCGCCCTAACTTACATACATAAATACATACGTATGTATTTAAATAAAAAAATAAAAGAAATTGTGTTTTATGGACTTCTGCCCGCATGCGAAGATTTTGGCATGCATTTAAAGATATTTCACCTTAAAGGCAGTGCACTTTTTCAAAGAACGAATGTAAGCACAAGACATTGGGTCAAGTGACCAGTGTTGCCATTTTAGATTTTCCGGCTACATTTAGCTTTTTTTACTTGGGTTTTCCGGAAAAATCCTGTTTAGCTTCTATCTTTTTTCTTAGCTTTTTCTTAAAATTATTTGGCTTTTTTAGCCTTTTTACTTTTGCTCAAAATATTAACTGTAAGTTTAAATAGTATTAAATGTTTAATGCTTTTACTTCGGCGAGTTCTCATTTAAAAATATTTTATTTATTTAAAAAATTAATTATAATACAGTGAAAAAATATTATAACTAATTAAATTTATTGAGTACTGGCTACAATTAAACCTAGTATTTTCAGATTATCTGTACATTCTATACTGTAATTATTGAATTTAAGTTCTGGGTATATGCAATGGTGTTTTTTACATATGTGAGACATTTACGGATATATGTATGTACAATGTTGACTAAATGTGAGGCCCTTATCGAAAATTAAACCTAGTATTTTCAGATTATCTGTACATTCTATTCTGTAATTATTGAATTTAAGTTCTGGGTATATGCAATGGTGTTTTTTACATTTGTGTAAAACTTTACATTTATTAATTGATAAGGAAGCTCCTGATAATTCACCCCATTCATCTATTTCTGTAAGCATTTCTAAGAAAATATTGTTTAAGGCTAATGTGTCATTCATTTTGCTAAGAAGTAAAGCATCGTCCGCATAAACAGATAGTTGAATATTTTTATGTTTTTTAATTATACTATTTCATTGTTCAAAAGCTATAATAAATAAAACGACTGATAACGGCGATCCTTGTGGGATGCTATTATGGAGTGTGTAAAAGTCAGATAATGTGTTGTTAACTCTGACTCGGAAGGAACGTCTGGTCATGAAGGCCTTCACTAAATTGAAGACTTTTGGACCCACTCCCAACCTGGTGAGCTGCTGAAGTACGGCGTGCACCCCCACTCGATCATAAGCCTTTTAAAAATGCGTAGCCAAAACGGTGACGTGATTTTTGGACGAAAGGGCATCAGATACGTAGTGTTGGAGGTGCAACAATGAATCCATGGTACTGTGTTTCGTTTTAAAAGCAGCTTGATTTGGGCTTACGAAGTTGTTCCCAGTTAAGTACCATGATAACCTTCTAGCAAGCATTTTTTCAATGATTTTCCTAACGCACGATAGCAGGGAGATTGGGCGAAAGCTACTAATTTCATGTGGGGGCTTGTTGGGTTTAGCTATAGGAACGATTAAAGCTGATCGCCATATGTGGGGGTAGCGTCCTGTGTTCAAAATAGTGTTGTACATTGAGATGAGTTACTTTTTAGTCTCTTGTGGTAGATTTTGCAGCATTTGGTATGAAATACGATCATGACCAGGTGTCTTTCCTTTCGCGTTCTGCAGAGCCAGGTTGAGCTCTATTAGTGTAAAGTCGCACTCTAGGACGAGATATATTGTTGGGTAAGAATTTTGCTTTTGTTTTCCGTACACTCTTTGCAAAAGTTGTCGTCCTTGGAGTATCCCAGCAAACATTGAGGTTAGTTATCGATTAGAGAATGATTGGAGAACTAGCGACATTCTCCAATCTCAAACGTTAGAGAACGACTCGAAAAATTATCGAGAATCATAGCGATCTCAGCAAAACTGGGACATAGTTCTCGACTCGAGAAAATATTCTCGAATCGAATTCTAATGTTGATCTCTAAAGAGATTCGAATGTGAATTTCAAACTGCTGTTTTGCTTTATTAAATAAAGCGCATTGTTTGCAAAATTTGTATTAAATGTATTCGCAATAAAATAATAATGGATTATTTGAACTTAAAAATAATTTATAATTCATTCATTTGGAATATTGCTTATTTACATTTATTTGAATTTGCTTTGTTTCTCTAATCGTTCTCGAATCGAATTCTAATGTAGTTCTCTAACTTCGTCATCGACTCGAGAACGATAAGAGAATTACCCTAGTTATCTAATGCAGAAATCCAAATTTCTCTAACGTTAGAGACTGTTTGCTGGGATTCTGTCCACTGGTTGCCAAAGGCTTTTGCTGTATCAGAACTCGAGTTGCAACAAGTATTCCCGTTTTTTAATGTGGTAAATGCTTGACGTCGAGTACCAGTAATAGACTTTATGTCCGCCCATATTTTTTTGGTGGTAGATAAAGGTGATATTTTAGAGAAGAACTCTGAAAAGGGATCCCGTTTTGCCGCCTTTGCAGATTTTTTAAAAATCCCATTAGCTTTTTTGTACGCTATTAAATTAAAATTGGGCCCCGTTTGCTTGTAAATTTTCAATTTTAATTGTTTTTCGTTGGTATTGTTGTAGGCTGGTCGATCTACTTCCCCATGGGCAAGAAAAATACTTTTTTCTCCACTTCTTTGCCCAACGTTTCGCTAACTACCTTAGCATCATCAGGGGCGATTCTTTATTATAAATATCAACAAAAAACAGAGGAAAACAAGATTGTTTAAATAGAAATTATGAGTTTTTTGTACAAATAAAAATTTAAGATTGGTAAACAAAAATAACACAATCACAGGTTTTTTAAACTTATTTTTTACCGCATGACTTACATGTAAACTTAGGTTAAGTTGGTTTCACATCAATGCACATACATGTAAAAACATTGAAAAACATATAAAA
>NW_016159730.1:30302-47363 GCF_001687245.7 Rhagoletis zephyria
GTTCATATTAGAGACTTTTAATAGCACCAAAGTTTTTTAAAACAACACAAAGATGAAATTATTGTTACTGATGCGGATAAAGGAAACAAAACTGTGGTATTATATAAAGCGGACTACACGGAAAAAATTAGAAAACTACTTGAAGACAAAAACACTTACAAAACAATAAGAAATGACCCGACAACTACACTACAAAGAAAAAACAATACCATAATAGATGACTTGTACAAAAACAAAATTATTGACAGAAGCGAAAAACAACAGCTCACATGCACAGCAGCAACTGCACCTAGACTCTATGGGTTGCCAAAGATTCACAAACCGGGCTTGCCTTTACGGCCAATCTCCTCATCTGTCAATGTCCCGTGCTATGGTTTATCTAAGCATGTAGGCAAAATTCTTAAAAAGTTTACCTCAGAGGAATACAACATAAAAAATGCGTTTCAATTAAAAGAAAGGCTAGAAAACATCCAAATACAAGAAGAAGATTTGTTGGTGTCATTCGATGTGATCTCCTTATTCACCAACATACCGACACATCTAGCTATGAAAATTATCATGAACAAGTGGGATAAAATTCAACATTACACAAAAATACCCAAACATAAATTTCAAAATATCATGACTTTCTGTTTGAAGGATAACCTACTTCACCTGCAATGGAGGTTTCTACGCTCAAACCTTTGGGATGCCAATGGGTAACCCTCTTTCACCCACTATAGCTGACGTAGTAATGGACGACCTATTGGATAACACTATTTTGGACCTGAAGGAAAATTTTAATATTGACATCAAATTCATTGTTAAATACGTAGACGATATTTTTGCTATAGTAAAACAAAAGGACGCGGACATTATTCTCAGAACACTTAACAAATATCATCCAAAGCTGCAATTTACAATGGAATCAGAAGCAAACCTCTGTTTACCATTCTTAGATGTCATGATCCACCGAAAAAATGATTCTATTGCACTTAACTGGTACGCAAAACCCACTTCCTCTGGGCGCCTAATAAATTATCTGTCATCGCAACCCTTTAAGTATAAGATTAACACAGCCAAAAATTTAATACACAAAATATTTACAATAAGCCACCAACAATTCAAGAAGACGAACATATGCAAAATAAAGAAAATTCTAGCAAGCAATAACTACCCAAACCGTCTAATACAAAGCCTAATCGAACATAAAGTAACAGAAATAAACAATAATCAAAACAAAACGCCAACCACAAAAGCAACAGACGGAACAAAGCGATTTCACAGTGTGACGTACATTCCTAAGTTCTACCAACAACTTGACCACGAAATAAACACCAACAACCCTAATATAAGATTAGCATACCGAACCAACTACACACTATCTTCGATATTCACACAAACAAAAACACCGATCAAGCCCCACCAACAAAACAACGTGGTGTATGAAATCACATGTAAAGGCAGCGAAAACGAAAACTGCAACAAAGTTTACATAGGGACAACTAAGCGAGCATTAGGCGTTCGCCTTTCCGAGCACGAAGCCGACATAAACAAAAAGAAGAACAGCACAGCATTAGCACAACACGTACTTACCAGTGGCCATACGGCTGATCTAGCTAACGTTAAAATATTGGACAAGGAGAAGAGGGAACGGGCAAGATCACACAATAGAGAGTTTACGTATACTACAGAAAAGGGAAAAAACAATCAACAAGAAGGAGGACACGGACGATATCGCGGCTGCTTACATGTTATGTTTGTAGCGAATAGTTTAGTTTAGTTTGACGAAATTACCACGGATGGATGGTAGCAATACTTTATGTTTTTCAATGTATTTAACGTTTTTTTTGTGTTTTTTATATGCAAAATTCTTAGAAAGTTTACCTCAGAGGAATACAACATAAAAAATGCGTTTCAATTAAAAGAAAGGCTAGAAAACATCCAAATACAAGAAGAAGATTTGTTGGTGTCATTCGATGTGATCTCCTTATTCACCAACATACCGACACATCTAGCTATGAAAATTATCATGAACAAGTGGGATAAAATTCAACATTACACAAAAATACCCAAAAATAAATTTCAAAATATCATGAATTTCTGTTTGAAGGATAACAACTACTTCACCTGCAATGGAGGTTTCTACGCTCAAACCTTTGGGATGCCAATGGGTAACCCTCTTTCACCCACTATAGCTGACGTAGTAATGGACGACCTATTGGATAACACTATTTTGGACCTGAAGGAAAATTTTAATATTGACATCAAATTCATTGTTAAATACGTAGACGATATTTTTGCTATAGTAAAACAAAAGGACGCGGACATTATTCTCAGAACACTTAACAAATATCATCCAAAGCTGCAATTTACAATGGAAATGGAATGGAAAACCTGTGATTGTGTCATTTTTGTTTGCCAATCTTTAATTTTTATTTGTACAAAAAACTCATAATTTCTATTTAAATAATCTTGTTTTCCTCTGTTTTTTGTTGATATTTATAATAAAGAATCGCCCCTGATGATGCTAAGGTAGTTAGCGAAACGTTGGGCAAAGAAGTGGAGAAAAAAGTATTTTTCTTGCACATGGAGAAGTAGATCGACCAGCCTACAACAATACCAACATATAACAAAAACTCGATCAAAAGCTTACAAAGTTAATTGTTTTTCATCTCGTAACTTTTGAAGTTCAGGGCCGCACCAGTGTATTGAACGTGAGCGGTAACCAGGTTTCGTTTGGGGGATCGATAGATTCGCGGCAGTTTTAATAGCTTTAGTTATTCTTGCGTCAAACAAGTTTACATCGGAGGTGTTTGAAAATTTGAAATGTTCCTTGCAGTGTGCATTAAACTTTTCCCAATCAGCTTGGTCGGTTTTAAATTTGATGGGCGGGTAGTGATTTTAAGTTTTAAAATGGGTCTGAAAGATTGTGGTTATCGGGAAATGATCACTACCATGAAGGTCGTTAGAAATTTCCCATTTGCAATTTGGGATAAGTGAAGGTGTAACTAATGGGTCGATTACGGATGGCAAAGCAACCACAACTGGAAAGAAAATTTGTATTACGAATGGCAACTATCGCCAGTTCCTGTAGAGTTATCGATAATCGAAATTTGACAGTTCGCCAACCAGCTAGCGGCTGTAAACAAGCTGTGCGAGTAAAATTAAATTATCAAAATAAAGAGTTTTAAAGAAAAGACTGCAATAAAGCTAAATTCATCACAATTATTTGTTTAAGAGGAAGCGAAGTGCATGAACGCGGCCTCAATAGGGTGGTCCAAAAATGTATGGGAGAAAAGTAAAATCGGAAATTTAATGCTCTCACCCCCTAGGATTGTTCTATACCGAAAAAAATATACCCCTGTTTTTTTATTTTAAAATAAATATATATTTAGAGGTCGCTCAAAGCGCTCAAAGTTTCCCATGTATTTTGTATGGGGGAAAAAAGACTTTTCGTAGAAATGGCATAGAATCCATGGAAATCAAAATTTTTCAATCTGAAAACTCCTTCTCTTCAGAAGACTTCAGAGAATAATGCCCAATTGTTTATTTAAACGTTTTTTAATTTAAACTATTTTTTCTCTTTTTCTTTTGTACATTTCTGTTTGTATATTTGATTTTTTTTGGGATATTTCGGAGACCCTTAAAAAATTGTTAAAATTAAAAAATGCTTAAATAAACAATTGGGCATTATTCTCTGAAGTCTTCTGAAGAGAAGCAGAGTTTTCAGATTGAAAAATTTTGATTTCCATGGATTCTATGCCATTTCTACGAAAAGTCTTTTTTTCCCCATACAAAATACATGGGAAACTTTGAGCGCTTTGAGCGACCTCTAAATATATTTTTATTTTAAAATAAAAAAACAGGGGTATATTTTTTTCGGTATAGAACAATCCTAGGGGGTGAGAGCATTAAATTTCCGATTTTACTTTTNCTACCGCGTCCACTGTAAGCAAAAGTTATTGCTTTCAAGGTTTTCATTTATTATCGTTTTGTGTTCATTTTCAAAGCATATTGAGGACTTCCAAAAGAAGCTGTAGTATAATTGGTTAATAAACAGATGGACCCCTTCGTTCAACTTCAATACCTCCGCTCATAAAAGCTTGCGTACCTCTTCGATTTTTCGCAGAAGGAAGTGCCACAGCAATGACTTCAATTTGGAAAACTTGGTGTGTCGGTAGTTTTAGAAGAGGTGCTTCAGTTTATAAGGGAAAAAATTTAAAATCAGTGTTTGCTTTTGTTTCGCCAAAAGGGCGTACTCCACGGGAACTAAAATTTCAAGTTATTGTATTGCTATTTTCACCATATTCTGTTAAAGCAAACTGCATTGCAAAATGTTAATATCGTTCAAATTATTAAAAAGTAAAATATATGTATGACACACTTTTCAATTTTCGCTCCTAAATACGCTCCAAAAACATTCCCAGCAACCACAAAAATGTAGTCGCCTGTATACACACTTTGTAGCAACTGCAGTTATCAGTTGAAAGTAGCCAGTTGCCATCTGTAATATCGTTTTGGCAACTAGCAACGCAACTGAAGTTCGATTGCTATCGATAATCGATACATAACGTAAGATCAACGTGCGTTAAGGAGCTATGTGTTGACAGGTGAGTGGGCGCTCCATTGTTGAGGGTTGCTATGTTGGCTGCTAAAATTACATCTTCTATTGTTTTTCCCCTAGAGTTTACTACATGTTTGCCCCATAGCGGACTCCAGGCCTTAAAATCGCCGACAAGTATAATCTCTCTTTGACAAATCCGTTTTCATAACACCACAAACCTCGATCCATTTTTGCCTTTATACGGTAATTGCGGGAATTTAAAAAACTTGGTATTGCTTTGCTTGCAGAGGACAACGGAATTTCCACAGCTGTTGAAGCAGTAACTATTTTTCCAACTTCTGAATAAAAAAATATTTCAAATCAAATTTTCAGTTGTTTATTTTGAATTTCTTTGACATTACAATCATTTCGATAGAGTAACCTCAAAATGCTAGCGGTTTTACCTTTAAATATTTTTATCATGAGTAGTATCGAGCACTCGATACTTTTTGAAGAGTACTGAATACCAAAAAGCATCAACGTATTAATAACTTTTTTAATTAAAAAAATGTTAAAAAAATACAATAAAAATTTCGTTCTTTCAAGTATATTTAAAACGGTTTAAAAATTACCCAAAAAACATTGTGGCGAACCTAGGATTTTTATCTTCGATATCCAAAATGATTGTCGTGTAAATTACCGTAACGCTCATTTACTCAAATACCGCCATAACTCAAAAAACAAAAACTCGAGAAAAAAGGGCTTAATAGTTTTGAATGTACATATCGGTACCTTAATAGTGAAAGGTCGTATCTCATAGCGTCGCTGAAATACTAAAGCCGTAACTAACGGAATTCCAAAATTCACTTTTTGATTGATTTTGATGCTTTTCATCGAATTATAAGTCTTCACATTGTTTTATGCAATACAAAATTTTTGTTAGTTTACGCTCTTTTGCATTTCAGCGATGATGTGAGATAGTGTCTTTCTATATTAGGTAACAATATACTCCCATATTAAAAATTAATACATACTTATTTTGTTCTAGTGGGCTACTAGTAACTGGTACAGATATGAAATTTTTACACAAAACGAATCTCCAGCCTCAACTTCGATTATGCATGGGGTAAGAGGGTAGTCTTCGACTCGATAACTTGGCCATTTTTCAGCGTAACGGAGCATTCGTTATCCGATGTATTCTACCTTTGCTACAAATTCGAAATCCAGCCCATTCTCGAAGAAATTTTTTATGAAAGAGAGCTTATATTTCCTTTAGAGAATGTGCTTCACCACATTTGCTTCCCGTTTTCTATATTTTCATTTCATTTTCAAAGTAAACTGATTTATAAATATACGCGCCACATACTTATAAAATATCTGCTTTTAAAAACTTTAAGTAAGCTTTCTGCTATAAACATTTATTTTACGCTTGTAGAAGTAAACTTATTGTTAGTTTATTTCAAAAACACATCATTGTTAGATCAGATTTCAGATATTAAATGCAGCGTGTGTTCAATTCTAAAGAGGTCATAAAAGCAAATTATTCTGATTTTTGTTTAATTTTCGCGTTTGCTTAAAAATACTTGGAAGTACGAGTGTTATTGACGCTTTTTTGCAAATATGAGTAGTGGCATCCATTATTCTTTAGAGTTTTCTAAATGAGTACTAGTATCGATACTTTTCTAAAAAGTGCCATCACTAAGTCTATATTGAAATCACCCATTACAAGGAATTAAAATTCAACCTTATTAATATAACTAATTAATTCAGAAAGACAGTCACAAAACGACCTTGGTCATGAGCTTGGCGATCTGTACACTCCTACCAATATAATAGTTTTGCTTTTATGCCGCACTTAAAAAAAATGATATTTCTTTCCAAGTTTTAGGAACATTTTTAAATTTTTAGTAGTGAAATTTTTACTTTTTAAATTTGAAGAAATGTTTGTTCTGCATACATTGGCGACAACAAGACAAAATGTGTGAGATTCGTTGGGCTACAGAAATTTAATGTAGGCTTAAGAGACGAAATTTACTTAAATGCCAAATATGTAGTTGTATTTGTCGACATTCGTGGATACTTTTTGATTCTGCCAGTCGCTGTAAAGTAAAGCGGTTCTGGTAAATGAGTCAACAAAGGTATTTAGGTATTGACCTACATCCCCGAATGAGACTTTGACGCAGTATAATATTGGCAAACCACATCAATGGGGCCAGTCGTAACACACGACAGCTCGGCCTAGTCAATGGCGCGATGTAATTTCAAACTTACGGCACTTCTCATTTGACGGTGTAGATCACGTTCCCTGTGTCAGTCGTTCAGTAGCTGCATGTCCTTTTTATTCTTCCTGTGCCCCTGTTTAATATTCTGACGGCGGCATAATCTCCCCATAAAATTAAAAGTGTAACATTATAGAGTTCGAATTACCATATTCGAAGCAATCGAACCAAAACCGTGAAAGAAACGTAAGCTCCAAATGTTTTTATTTGTCGGCTTTTTTTTAATCAAAATTCCATAATTTTTCCACAAACTTCGTCATATCCATCAACTGTAAATGGTACCGCATAAAATTTACAAGGCAAACAAACACGCAAAATAAATAGCTCAAAGTGGACCATCCATTCTCGAGTTATGCGGGGTCTGACGTACACAACTTTGGGGTATATACATACATATAACTATTTATTTTTAATAACTTGTTTTTATTATTTTATGGCCTTATAACAATTATATTCAAACATTTTTATTGAGCTTGAGGCCGTTTTTAATGAAAAACTTATTGTGGAAAAGCAACAATAAATTGAAAAAATAGTAGAAGTGATAGCTATTTCGGAAATCACCACATTTCCTCATCAGACTTCTTTCAGTAGGATTCGAACCGACGATCCCACTGACTCAGCCAGTTGCCTACGCACTGTGCTAAGTCCGACTTGTAAATTATCGTTGCTTTTTTCCCATCTTTTTGATTTGTTTAGCCAACACATTCCAGCGCAGCTATTCCACTGCAATTTACACTTGATCATGTGGTTGTTGGTTTTGTTAGTTTTTGTTAATAATTCTATTTTTAGAATGTTTAACTTTTAGGTGTGCTCGTCCTTAAGTTATTTGTTTTTTGTTATTTTTTGGCCTTTTAACAATTATATTCAACAATTTTATAATGAGCTCGAGGCCATTTTTTAAATGAAAATTTATTGTGGAAAAGCAACAATAATTTGAAAAAATGGTAGAAGTGATAGCTATTTCGGAAATCACCACATTTCCTCATCAGACTTCTTTCAGTAGGATTCGAACCGACGATCCCACTGACTCAGCCAGTTGCCTACGCACTGTGCTAAGTTCGCCTTGCAAATTATCGTTGCTTTTTCCCTCTTTTTGATTTGTTTAGCCAACACATTCCAGCGCAGCTATTCCACTGCAATTTACACTTGATCATGTGGTTGTTGGTTTTGTTAGTTTTTGTTAATAATTCTATTTTTAGAATGTTTAGCTTTTAGGTGTGCTCGTCCTTAAGTTATTTTTTCAAATTATTGTTGCTTTTTCACAATAAGTTTTTCATTAAAAACGGTCTCAAGCTCAATAAAAATTGTTGAATATAATTGTGATAAGGCCATAAAATAACAAAAACCAATAACTTAAGGACGAGCACACCTAAAAGTTAAACATTCTAAAAATGGAACTATTAACAAAAACCAACAAAACCAACAATCACATGATCAAGTGTAAATTGCATTGGAATAGCTGCGCTGGAATGTGTTGGCTAAACAAATGAAAAAGGGGGAAAAAGCAACGATAATTTGCAAGGCGAACTTAGCACAGTGCGTAGGCAACTAGCATAACTTTGGACTACGTCAACCGATTTCGATAATTCTTTTTGCATCGGAAAGGTAGTGTCTCAGAGGTGGTCCCATACTAATCTGGTTAAGATCCGATCAGTGGATCATGAGATATATATATATATATATATATATTATATGAGAGTTGAAGTCGGTTTTTTTTTTGCTAAAAATTACTTCTTTCAAATTATTGTTGCTTTTCCACAATAAGTTTTTCATTAAAAACGGCCTCAAGCTCAATAAAAATTTTTGAATATATTTTTAATAACAATCATGGGCTATATTCGATGTAAATAAGCTTGTTTAAATTAAATTGTTGAATATATTTTTAATAACAAATTGTTGAATAAAATAACTATTATCCCCACCTTTTTGTAGGATTTAGCTACCGTTTTAGGAAGTGTGATTGAATTTTTCCACTTTTTCTCCTGCTTCCAAAAACCATTTCTGTGGGTGGGAGTGTCAAATTTTAGAAATAAGCCACTTACAAAACCTGTCATTATTGAATCATGACCACCAGAATATCTAGATTCACTATTACATCTTATTGCGATAAAATCAGCAATTTCAATTCCATTATTCACTATATCTTCTCTTACTCGAGCTTCAGTTGCAACAACAATGTCAAATCTACTTTTACATACATGCCTCAGTTCAGTATATCAGACAATCCTTACTGCGACAGTCATGACTTGTCTTTAACGCTTCAATTATTCTTTCGATTTTAATCATATACGAGTCATTCTTTTTTAAGTCGGACGGATTTCGTAAAAAACATTATATCATGTCTCCGAATCGCTTCAAATTTTTTTGTGGGTTCTATACATGAAATAAACTAACACGTGTTCGAGGAATTTTTTTCTTCTTTTTAATAATAAAGGGGTCTCTTTTTTAGGGTCTAAAAACCCATAGTCCTTAAAGACAAAGTAATGGTGCATGTGTACCACCAAATATCTTCATGCATTACAATACGATAACAATCGTGAATGTTTCAGTTGGAGCGCGCATAGTGAAGAGACAACCTTATATACACGCCCATCGAGAGAGAGGGGGTGATCCCCCGGGCCCGGGCTTTGTATGGGGCCTGAAATATCAGAACCGTAACTTGTTATTATTTTCTTATAATGTAATTGCTCCTTCGTTATAGGCTTTTATTATAAAGATATGGTGATGGTTTCTGACTCTATACATATAGAAAATTATCACGTGCTTTTAAGTTAATGTAATTTTGGTACAGAGGCCCGTGATTTTTCAGTCCGGGGCCCGAGTTTTCTCTCGACGGCCCTGCATATGCGACTACTGCGGAGGAAATGTAGTAGAATATGTCGTTTTTGAGTGTATGCGATTTGACAGTACCAGGTGCAAACTTAGCAACATATTTTGCGAGAGTTTCACGCCTAAGTCAATCATGCAGGCTATGCTACAAAGCGGCGTAAGATGGTCGGCAGAATCTGACACAATAGCAGAGGCGATGAAGGCGCTCAACTCACGACAATTAAAAATGGCCAAAAAATATTCCAAAAGATAAAAGCTGTAAAAGCATATAGAAAAATTAAAAGTATAATGAAAAAAAGACTAGACTCAAGTCATAATCATTTTCTTAAAAGAGTTGCTAAAAATTTAATTGTATGTGTATATTTAATTGTATGTTAAATAGCAGACATTTTATTTCACTGTATTGTCATCGGGTTACGAGCTAAGTATGAAGTTTTAGTTCTCTAGCTCATCTGGAAGTTGATGAAATATTAGGGCTGTTCAGTATCTTGTACAAACAGTCTTGTATTTGCGTTGCAAATTTTTTACTTGTTACCATTGAACCGGTTGTATTTTGTTGGATGTAAATGCAAGAGCATATGCGCAAGATCCTGAACAGCGCTGCTCTTAAAACTTTCCGTAAGTTGCCTAACTATGGTAAAATTTTAGGCGCTTTTCCTGTCGGCCAGCATTTAAAGGTTTTTGCACTCACGTATTTCGGCCTCTCTCTTCTTATTGCGACAAATATTATTGCTATTGCTAACCAGCTCCCTATAATGGTACCACATGGCTCGCGTTGCACCCGATCGCAGCGTGGCCCTGTATGCGGCATCATTTTTCTCTTTACACTCCACATCGTACCAGTTGTTCTTTCAGGCTCGCTGAAATCCGAATACTTCTTCGGCGGCGGTACTTAATGAGCGGGAAATGTAGTTCCACTGGTCGCGTATGTCGGCTTGTTGAAGAATGCTCTCAGAGAGCAGGTGTGAGAGTCGAGTGGCGAATAAATTGGCCGTCTGTTGTGATTGCAGCTTTTCTACGTTGAGCTTTGCTTGCATTGTTGGGCGCACATTTTTTCTGCACAGAGGCGGGTGTGTATCTTGGCTACAACAAGATAGTGGTCCGAGTCGATGTTTGGCCCTCGTAGTGTACGTTCATCTAAAACACTGGAAGCGTGTCTTCCGTCTATCACAGCATGATCGATTTGGTTTCTCGTTTTTCGATCTGGATACAGTCATGTAGCTTAATGGATCTTTTTATGCTGGAACGTAGTACTACATATTACCATGTTTCGGGTCCCGGCGCAGTCGATCAGCCTCAGTCCGTTATCGGGCGTTTCGTCGTGGAGGCTGAAGTCTCCGACAGTGGCGCCAAATATCCCTTGCTTGCCCACCTGGGCATTGAAATCCCCAAGCAGGATTTTTATATCGTGTCGGGGGCAGCGCTCATATGTTCTCCCAAGCGCTCATAGAAGAGCTCCTTGGATACCTCGTCCTTCTCTTCGGTCGGGGCGTGGGCGCAGATGAGCGAAATATTGAAGAATCTCGCTTTGATGCGAATTGTGGCTAGGCGTTCGTCCACTGGGGAGAACGAAAGTACTCGGCGACGGAGTCTCTCTCTCCCACCACAAATCGCACACCGAATTTGCTCTCCTTTACGTGGCAACAATAGTATAGTAGACCTTGCCTTGCCCCGTCCATCGCATTTCTTGTATGGCGGTGATGTCAGCCTTAGTCTTCCCGAGGACATCAACCAGCCGGGCAGAGAGGCACTTTCCCAATAAAGGGTCTGGATATTCCAGTTGCATATCCTCAAATCGTAATCCTTAATACGTTTGCCGTGGACGTCATCAGAAAAAAGGGTCTCATCCGAGGCTGCTTTTTGTTTTTCATTGGGCGGGGTTTTAACTTGGCGGGACCCAAACCCAGCACACGCGAAGTTTTACGCCTTGTCATTTTAGCTCGCTCCCAAACGGGTGTTTGGTTGCAACTTAGAGAATACGAGGATATAAATATCCGAACGTTGTGAGCTGCGATTTGAACCGTCGCACAAGAATCACTTCTGGCCATTCTCAGGTGAATGGCATTCAAAAGCTTCCCAATTCTGCGCACGGAACCATCCTCCCTTCTTTTTAATTGGAGCCTCTTTTTAGGTGGCGGGTTCCAAACCCAGCGTGCGACCCATTGTTAGGACGA
Organism: Rhagoletis zephyria; assembly: GCF_001687245.7. Lineage (NCBI taxonomy): Eukaryota > Metazoa > Arthropoda > Insecta > Diptera > Tephritidae > Rhagoletis > Rhagoletis zephyria. The sequence continues at coordinate 42,110 of NW_016159730.1, forward strand.
GGGTGGGTTCGCAAACGAATACACGTTCATATAGCGAGCCGCTTACTGCAAGACAGATACCCGCCTGCAGTCGCACCTACTGGTGAACAGACGCTGCAGACTTTAGTGAGCCCTTAAACCTGCCGAGACTCAAGGCTCCACTCGGATTGGTTACCGCATCTCGCACGTTGGTTGCTCAAGTTGCCCAGAGTGCGCGACGGAGGACGCAAGAGTCAGGATTGAATATATGTAGCTGGACGACTGTAACTGCGTACTCAGTACAACGACTGTACCCTATTGCACTCCGTGCATTTCCTGTTTTTTGACCCAAAATTATCCTAGTTACCACTTTTCTTGGAGGTGCACTCGATGAACCCTTTGTGGAGCTATGCCACATTTGCATACTCTGTTAGCACTAAGATATTCACCTTATTCACACACACAATTTTTTACCATTTGGCAGCCCTTTCAAGATACGAATTTCAGTTGCATAAATTGTGATTACCACTGTGTTCAAAGGACGGACGATATGGTTTCAAAATGAAATAAAACAGCAAATATGTTCTATAGCAGCATTATAATCTCTTTATTTTAAAGCTTGATAACATAGGCCCACAAGAAATTTTACCAGAAACCAGAGTATACTTTTCCAAAGGGTTTAGATGTGCTGAATCCAAATCCAGGATCATAATTGCTCTGGTGACTCAGGGTTTCGGGATATTTTAACCAAAATTAGCTTTTTACCTATCTTTAAAGTTATGTAGCATCACGATTTTTGTTTTTAAAATAAAGCAAACATACACAACATCTTAAAGTACAAGTCCTCTTCTTTCGGATTTCGTTGAGTTTGTTCCAATACATTTTTTCATCGAGATATTTATTCAAGAAAATAAGTATTTGGCACTCGCATTTCAAAATCACTAAAAGTTTGTCATGTTCACATAAACTTGTGAATCTGTTATTTGCTCAGTACTAGGTGCGAAATCGCACTTTTTTTCGTTTACTCTCGAATTACTTTCTTTAATGATAATTACAATTAAATATACTAATAATATCTTTTTATCGCAATGCTTACAGAGACCACTACTGCTACAGCCACATCAATACCCAGACCGCCACCTCGAAGACAAAATCCTTTCAATCGACCTGCTCCTCCCTTGCCGGATGTGAACAGTAATAGCAATGTGACGTCAGGCCCGTTCATAAATGGTCATTTTGGTTCAACAATGCCACGCGGTTTAGGTCATACACATCAAGTTGCAGGTAAACAAAAAAAGGTTATGTTTTCACCATAATAGCAAATAACGAGTACCATAAATGACAACTTTGAAATTGTATCTTGTAAAATTACCATTATGAACTTTTAAAACGGGATACTGAACTCTGAAGATGAAAAAATTTAAAGTAGAAAACGCCTTAAGGCAGTGTCATACGATTGGGCATTTGCCCAAAGTTTGATGCAAATCGTATCCCGATCGTGTGAACACACAAATATTTTTTTCTTTATGCCAATAACTAAAAAAAAAAATTGTTAAAACTGTTCAAAAGAAGTTCTGTGTATTTTACCAATCGTGTGACTAAAAAAATATCGTCGCGCTGTAGAGCTGTTAAGAGGAATAGAGTTGGTACGCGCTGTAGATCTGATGAGCGCTGAAGAGCTGGTTTACACTGTAGATGTGTTCTTAACATTCCTCTTGGAAATGAGTTGGTATGCGCTGTAGAGCTGGTGCGCGGAACAACTTGAACGAATTGTAAATTTTGACAACTATTAAATGTTTCGTGATTTTCTCGTCTTTGTTTTCATTCTCTACTCTGAGTACCGACTAAGTGGCGAATATTTATTGAGTTATTGAGTCATATTTTTTTAGAAGTGAGTCAGCGTGCGGCACACTGCTGGGATTCAGCTCAACAGCTCCGCTCAGTGCTGAGTTACCCATCTGTAGTTGGCGCAGTGTTGCCAGTAACTGGGTTAATAAAATCCCGTCTAAATAGAACCTAAATCCTGTTTTATACTAAAGATATAAGAGAAATCCCGCGCTGTATGTATCTATTACACATCAAATGCTTTCGGATGAAAAATACAAGTATGTATATACATTAGGGTGCTTCTTTTTGCAACTTTGTTTTTTTTACTCCTACCTCGAAATTTTGTAAAAAAACACCTAAAAAAAATCTCACTGAAAATTTGAAACCTTAATATTAACATTAAGTACTCGGCCAAGGCATGCAAAGATTTCTCATATAAAATACACGTAAACTTTGATTTTTTTTTTTCAAAACTCTACAGCTATGAGGCATTTTATGGTATAATCTTGGTCAATGATGGGTTTTCTTCAGATTTGAATGCTTTAGAAAAGTGTCCATTGCAGCGTAATCCTTACTCCCACCAGCGAGGTAGTACGGGTCACTAAACCCAATTTGAAATATATTACTTGAGATATTGGACTTTGAAGTTGATCAACGCCCAATATCGCGAGAAATATCGATGTTAGCGATTTGGTGTTCTGAAAGTTTTGTGTAGGAAATTGAATATCCTACAAGTTTGTTGTTTACATTTTTTCTACAGCTCTTGTTATTTACGAGATAGGGGAACGAGAATTTCATAAAAAATTGGGTTTAGTGACCCGTGTAGTTCGCTGCTGGGAGTAAGGATTACGCCGCAATGGACACTTTTGTAGAGCATTCGATTCTGAAGAAAACCCATCATTGACTAAGATTATACCATAAAATACTTCTGAGCTGTAGAGTAAAAAAAAAATCAAAGTTTATGTGTATTTTATATCGGAAATCTTTGCACGCCTTGGGCGAACACTTAATGTTAATATCAAGGGTTAAAATTTTCAGGGAGTTAATGTGTTTTCCACAAAATTTCGAGGTAGGAGTGAAAAAAAAATAGTCGCCAAGACAAGCACCCCAATGTACAATGTACACATAGGATTTATATACAATAGGGCGGGCCATTTTTTGTTTGAAAATGCGTGTATAACATAAGAGGATTCTACTTGTAATTCGACGCAACTTTGCCAAAGAAACCATCGGTCTAAAATCAATTAGGAGTTTGCCATATTGCGAAAATAGGCTTAGAAAAAAATGTGGAAATTTTTACTGGTGGGAGTTTTAAGAAAAAGAGAAGTGCAGAAATGGATTCCTCATACCAAAAAACCCCTGCAGCATGTTTTTGTACAAAATTTATGCAATTCTTTGCAATACTTCAGCAAAGTGCTAAGAAACCTATTTTCACAATTTGGCAAATTCCNAAAAATGTGGAAATTTTTACTGGTGGGAGTTTTAAGAAAAAGAGAAGTGCAGAAATGGATTCCTCATACCAAAAAACCCCTGCAGCATGTTTTTGTACAAAATTTATGCAATTCTTTGCAATACTTCAGCAAAGTGCTAAGAAACCTATTTTCACAATTTGGCAAATTCCAAATTGATTTTAGAGCCATGGTTTATTCGGCAAAGTTGCTTAGAATTATTTATATGTACATATGTGCAATACGCGCTTATTCGAAAAAATCTCCCATACAAATTTACCCGCCACACTGTGTTGCGGCTAGTGGAAANTAAATTAAAGTTTTTATTGCCACCTTTCAAATAAGAAATGAAATAGATTTTAGTTTTATATANATTCGGCAAAGTTGCTTAGAATTATTTATATGTACATATGTGCAATACGCGCTTATTCGAAAAAATCTCCCATACAAATTTACCCGCCACACTGTGTTGCGGCTAGTGGAAAAGTAACTTTTTTCCGATTATTTTTTTCAGTGTTTTTAATGATGCAATTTTGTCACAGACATTCCAAGTAAACAAAAAACACATAAAGCTTATTTTTATGTTAGCCCGTTGATTTTTAATTGATTTTAGAAGTCAAATATACAAAATTTTCACGAAAAGAGGGGATTTCAGGGCTGTATTCAAAATGATCTCATTTGATTTTGGTGACAGATATTTTGATTCGGAAAAAAAATCTGCCTTCGGACAAGTATCTTCTGTAATAAAAGGAATGTTGTTTGAGACCTTTTCATATGCACCTTTTTTAGAGCGAAAACCCGACTAAAGGTCAATTTTTCCTTTAAATTTGGGTTAGGTAAGCAATATCTAAAAAGTCCCAGAGAGTCCCAGTTCCAAACCACTACAGAAATGTTACATAATTTGTTTTCAACNATGAAAATTTAACGTTTATAATTCTTGTTCGGACCACCCTATAGTTTATTTAAAAAACTAATCATAGGGTATTTATCAGAAATAAAAGAACAATTAAAATAAATTTTTTTTGTAAATTTTTCGAACAATTTTTTTTTTGACTTTTGTTGAAAATTTGACCCAACAATTTTTTTCGGTGTAAATTTTTTTTTCACTCATTCTGTTTGGGATTTCATTCTGACCAATCTGTAGAAGTTTCTCATCGATACAATTAAAATTACAGTTTAGGCAATATGATTTCCAAAAAATTCCGGTTTCGCAACACTGTGCGCCATTATATACCTATTAATATAAATATTTTACACAAACAACCTTTTCATTCGTTTTCGCGTTTAAATTGATCAGATGGCCGACGTTTCATTGGCTAATCTTAGTTTAAACTAGGTTTAAACCACAGCCGTGCACAGAAAAACTGGCCCTAAGTCGCACAATTAGGTTGTTTGTTAAGTAAATTGGATGTGACTACACATATTTAATGCTTTTTCGCTTAATCTATTTCTCTTTTTCGGTTTGATGTCAGTAACCATTGAACTATTTACTGCCTCTTTGTTAACGACTACCTCTCAAACGTTTGCCAATCGCAAATTTTACTATTTGCATTATCAAAGAATACAATCACTCAAAATATTTTCAGAATCTATAAACCCAAAAGATTTGAAAAAACAAGCAATGATTGAAAATTGTTTCAATGTTTTCAAAATAGACAACTTCTCGAGTTCCCCATACGTTTTTCTAACTTATATCACTTTATTTTGCCCAATTACGTTCTGTATAACTCATACACTTGCTATTACAATTAAATTAAAATGAATGAAATTTTGCTGATAGGGTTCATATGAACGGCGCTACCACAGAGAGCAGCTTTTTCTTATTTATCAATTACTGAATTTTCTTGCTTGGTATGCAAAAAATCCCGTTTTTCGACAGAAAATCCCATTCGCCTTTTTATTCCCGAGCGCACTTGTGCACAAGGGTATTATAACTTTGTTCACATAACGGTTGTTTGTAACAGGCAAAACGAATCGAGATAGATATAGACAAATGTATACATAAATGATCAGAATGAAAA
>NW_016159730.1:48597-49420 GCF_001687245.7 Rhagoletis zephyria
AGAGTTCTGAAAGTGAATTTTTCGTCGTTTAAAACACTGTGCTCAGGTTTTGAATTTTTTTCTGGGCAAAGGTTTTGATAACTCATCTTACTTAACTGGGATCTTCTAAATTCAATGGCGTCCTCCGTTTTTCCAGATTGGCCCTAGTTTTCGAGATAACGGTGCTTAAAAATCTGCTTAAATTGTAGGTTTTTTGTTAACAATTACATCAGTTTTAAGGTTATTTTACTAAAATTTTGCACATGACTGTATTTTGATATTACCTTAGCTATTTATGAAAATCATCGGTTCACTATAACATATAGCTCCCATACAACTGATTGTTCAGATATGTGGTTTTGCGTTACAACTCATATTTTATTTCGTAATATTTTTTTATAATATTAGTTTATATACTATTTGGACATAAATTTGGGTTCTCTTCAATCCCGTTTTGGCATATTTTGCTAGTTTCTATTGCTCGAATGATTTTTTTTTATATCCTTTGCCTCCAGCGATCGACCAGCAAAAGTCCGCCAACATTGAATTCAATCGTTTTCCAGCGAATCGGTCCTCAAAACACATAATAGATTGGTGAAATCTCTCTCCTACCTCGCCGGTTTCTGTTGAAAGCTGTTGCTCGTAAAAGTCAAAGTGACTGTGTAGTATGTGGATTTTAAGCGACATGTGCACATCAAAGGCGTCAAAAGATTCCATCAAGTTCGCAATAAAAATGGCATATTCTGGTGAACGATTTTTACACAGAACCTGTTTAATTAAAGCCCGAACTGCATCCCATGCAACGGCTGCTGTGCCATCAAGAATTTCCAAGAAGCCTTGATCC
>NW_016159730.1:49485-78312 GCF_001687245.7 Rhagoletis zephyria
AGATATAATAAAATATATGAGCGAAAATCTCTCAAATGGGCCACCCAAAATTGGACGGTCAAGATATTTTCGCACAAATCACTTTATTCTGTTTACAACCACTTGCGAGATTTACACTCATATACAATCAAAAAACTACCTTCACGGATTTTTTCAACGGAAAGTTTTGGATTATTTTTCAAATATAGGAATGCAGTTTCGTTGACTCTAACCAACTGTTTGATGTAATTCTTAACAACACCAAGTTTGATATGTAAATCGGGAAGCATGATTTTATTAAGCGCTATCAAGGGCTCGTGAACTATATTGAATTGACCAATCGATTGTTCCTTTCCTTTTGGCCAATCACATTTGGTATAGTTTTTGCATTTGGCTCTACTATCCCAATGACAGAACAAACAACAGTATTTAGTGTAGCCCGTTTGCATGCCTGATAGTAGTGAGAGAACTTTAAAATCACAGTTCACGCGCCACCTGTGCTTTTCGTACTTGATGCAATCTAAGATTAATTGCATGGTTTCGTATGATTCCTTTATTCCAACCGCATACAAGATGGGAACGGGTTTCTTGCTACTATCGCGATAGAGCAATACTGCTTTCAAACTTCGCTTTGATGCATTTATAAAGAGACGCCATTGTTCGGGTTTATAGTCAGTAATTCCCATTTCATTCATCAAACCTGCAACATCAATGCAATAAGCCTGAGTGCCATCTTCCGATAACTTGAAATATGGCATAAACGGATCTTGTCTATGTTTGTAGGGCGTTACTTTTACTCCTGGTGCTAAAACATTCACGCTTTTCAGTTCCGATGCCAAAATCATTGCGTTGTTATGGGAGAGATTTAATTTACGCACCATGCTGTTTAGGTGTTCTTGGGATATGAAAGACGGTAAATTGTTTTCAANTCGGATGGATGATTTGGAACTTGTAATGCATCACTATGTGCAACAGGTAAATGAGCGCTCGGTACATCTTTGTAGACGACTCAAGACCGATCTATTGAATTAAATATTTATGAGTATATGTACGGACATATATATGCATATATCGATGGCTGAGTGGAAGATCGACCTATCTCAGCTGCCGATTTAAAAATGCCCTATCTCAGCACATTTTCAATGCATTTTGAGATAGGGCATTCTTCAACAAAATTCTGAGATAGGATGTTTTTCAATAAAATTCTGAAATAGTGCGTTCTTCAATCAAATTCTGAAGTACGGCGTGGTTGAAAAGTCTTCTGAGATAGGGCGTTTTCGAACTGGCTGCCGAGATAGGTAGATCTTCCACTCAGCCATCGATATACAAATGTTAAGTTTGTTTGTTCGGCGGACAAAAACTAAAAAAGTTCTGCACCATTTTTTTTTTAATTTGGACATCTGCTGCAGACTTTCCAAGGTTGGTTATACTTAGGCGTGGTACCTTCTAAACATACAGAAACTTTTACCTATTTCATACACTCAGCGATTAAGGTGAGGGCAAACTATACATAATTTCATGGTTTTATTTAAACTACTTACTTTTTCGATTGAAACCAAATGTATTGTTGGTGCATGCATAACAATTTTCAAATCATTGGTAAACCGAATGGTAACGAAAATCGTTTTTTTGTCCACCAAAAGTTCATCGCACTAATGCACGAAATACATGTGAATTCGGGAGTGTATTTATTTTGTGCAGGTTCAGATTTCAAAAAGTACCTTTATAGCATGCTAGTGCATTTTTATTTGAGACTAATTTACGCTGGTCTGATTTGTTGATTTTTCGTTTATAAAACGCTTGAAAGTGAGCGTAATATAATCGAAATGGAGCCTTGGTTATAAATAAGCGTAAGAAAATATTTTTTTTATGCGTATAAATGCAAACTTATAATAAAAGTAAAAAAAAGTTGTTTATAAGCGTATGAATATAAACTTACTAAACATTTTTGGAAGAAAGCTTTTTATAAACGTTTTTATAACCCTTTATTTAGACGATATTTCATTAATAACCCATACACAGATTGCTTATCATCTACCCGCCCTTTTTTACAACTCTTTATATAACATATCGCACACGATCTTCAAAAGTGACACAACTCAAAATTGGGCATTTTTGAAATTATGCACTAAAAATGTGCACAGAGCTTTTATTTACCTTACAGAAAAACCTGGAGCGAATTTCTGTTATAATTTGTTGAAAAAAACTTACGTAAAGTCTCCCTTGGCCATATGATTAGCCTGTGCTAAGAAATAGTTTTTGCATTTTCTAACAAACGTGTCATTTTGAGTTGTACCACCTCTAAAGATCTTGTGCGATATGTAGTAACATCCAAATAGTTTTTAACAAATGTGATATAGAAACTAAAAGAAATGCGAATTGCTGTTCGTGTGTTATCGCATTACTCAAGAACGGCTCAACAGATTTGCTTCGTTATTATTTCATTTTGTGTCTTTCTGTCTGTAGAAGGTTTGTAAAGAGAAAATGGGAAAAATGGTGTTGCCAGATGTATGCAATATCAGAAAAAAAAATTAATTATAAATAAGCCGCAATAATCGTATTTCACTGAGAACGCATAAAAAAATTTATTCGGTAAGAAATTGGGATAGGGTTGCCACCATTCGAAAAAAAGTTTATATATAAAAATGGATTGCTTTCATGTGTTATCGCATCACTCAAGAACGGCTCAACGGATTTGCTTCGTTTTCATTTTGTGTCTTTTTGTCTGTAGAGGGTTTGTAACGGGAAAATTGGAAAAACGGTGTTGCCAGATATCTGCAATATCAGAAAAAAATTTATTATAAATAATCCGCAATAATGCTCTTTCACTGAGAATGTATAAAAAAAACTAACTCAGAAAAAAATTTTGGTAGGGTTGCCGCTATTCGAAAAAAAAATTTATATGCAAAATGGGATTGCTTTCGTGTGTTAGCGCATAACTCAAGAACGGCTCAAGGGATTGGCTTCGCTTTTATTTCATTTTGCGCCTTTCTGTCTGCAGAATGAATGTAAAGAAAAAATTGGAAAACCGGTGTTGTCACATATTTCAAATATCAAAAAAAAAATTAATTTAAATAAGCCGCAATAATGTACTTTACTCAGAATATAATTTAATAAAAAAATTTAATAGGGCTGCCACCACTCGAAAAAAATCTTTACATATAAAAATGTGTGGTATCGCATAGCTCATGAACGGCTCAACGGATTTTCTTCGTTTTTATTTCATTTTGTTTCTCTCTGTCTGTAGAAGGTTTGTAAAGAAAAATTTGAAAAACCGGTGTTGCCAGATCCCAACGGTTTGTACCCTTCATTCCCGCCCATCCGCTCGAGGGGCGCAGTCCGCATGACGTAGGGTACCAATATTTTAATTTTTTTGCGCCGAGTCACGAATCAGATATATCAAATGTGCTGGAATGAGAGTTAAAATCCTGGCATAAGCAACGGAGTGGCTCGTGTAATTCAAAATTAGTTTTACAAGTTTTCAAAAATAAGGGATAAAAGTGTCTTGATACACGGAATGAAACATTAAGGCTAACTTCACCCAGAAGAAGCGGACTTGAAATTGAGTCTGTCAGTAACTTAACCATAAAAATTGTTCCAAGCATTTCCCTGCGGCTGGAAAGTGTAGAAGATTAATAAGTTTTAATCGGCTCGTATAAGGCGGAAGGTTATATTGAGAATCCCAACGAACATTTATTAAAGCAAAAACTAGGGATTGTTTTTGAATTAATTCTATCTTGTGTGAGTAAATTTGATACCTTGGATTCCAAACCACCGAACCGTATTCCAGAATCAGTCTAACTAATGTTGTAAACAGGGTTTTAGTGATATAAGGGTCACTAAATTCTTTGGACCATCGTTTAACAAATGCAAGTGCACCTTTAGCCTTGTTGACTGTCACATTAATGTGAATGTTTAGTCCTTTACCCTAAATATTTCTATATTTTTGCGACCCGCCCTAATGTTGGCATATGTGAATATGTACACACACATACAGGTGCACACGTACTAATATTAATTCGCGCCGTTAACTAAAGTTTCCCGCCGGACAATAAACCTTCGTTAAGTTTCCCCTTAATATCGGTTGTCCGGCGGTCCGATTTAAAATCCCGCAAGTCCTTCACTTCGTTTTTAGAAGATCAACGCGAACGCAGCAGCTACCAGGCCACTCCAGTCCAAAGGTATTTAAATATTTTGTTATACCAACATATATATATATATATTGAAATAAATTGACCTTATATTGAATTAACACTAAAATCGAAATATCTTGGTTCTATTTATTTCTTTCTGCTATATTTACACCGGAGCGTGATTCACAAACGTCCCCGTGTAAACATTTGGTCCATCGGAGCCGACCGATTTAAAATTACAGGCTACAGAGAAGTTTTTGCCACTCAGCTATATTCACCAAGCCACATACAGTCCATTACATTCAACAAAGCGGATTTTCCACATCGAAAATTCACCAGCACGCCAGCATCTGTGCCAGTGTCAAGTTTTTGTGCCACAACAAACTGCTTCTGCGAAAACGCACCGCTTGCGCCAGCGATATTTGCCACTACAAAAAACACCAGTCAATAATACAAGGTACGTGGTTATATTTTCGGTGCACTTTGTTTAGAAAACTGTGAAAATTTCTATTTTCTCCAAAATAAATTCACATACTATACGTATAGACGCCAGTGCAAACGAGATTCACGCGGCTGATTTTGTGAAAACTGCGCACTTGTGAAGTAGTTTCTTTCTTCAAATAATTAAGCTGATTCAGTCCATCCGCGAGTGACATAAAAGGCTAGTATTGGTTTATAGTGCACATACACGCACGACAAAAAGTGTCTCATTAATTCAAGTTTATTTGCAACATATTGGTTTCCGTGTTTTTTATCGTAGCTTTAATTAAAACACATTGTCATAATAGATTGAACGAATTATTAACTCGTGTTGCACGAATTCACTTATCATTGTTTGGAGGATACATAACCTCAATGTTTGTAACTTGCCTTTTTAATCAGCCCTTTAATTGGCTTTAATCACTCGCGCACTTTCACTAAGTCATTTTTAGATCGTTGAATCTGCCAATATTTAATTTGCACATATTGATATTTGAGACTTTATTGATCTCAAGAAATATATACATACATACGAATATTCATTAGCACAGTTGAGTGGCGAGTTTATGTACACATAGATAAATAAGTGTTTGACATATTCCACAAATCATTGCTGGAAAAAACCTATAATTTAAATAAAGTCTGTTATATATATATAATTATACAAATACAATCCTGCGTGATTTTTTTGATTTGTGGACACAATCGTTTTCTTTCTTAGGTGATTTGATATTTTTGGTTTCATTTGCAAAAAATAGTTTCGTTGTTTGAAAACGAACAAGTGCGGTCATAAGAAATAGCTTTTGAGAGTTATATTGGCTAGTCAGTAAAGTTTTCGTTAGACATACGCTATCAAATCTTCGAAAAGATTTTTGAGCTAGCAAAGTTCCAATCTATTCTTTGTTAAAAGCTTCGTTAAGCAAAGCCAAACTTGTAATTTCAACATGAAGTCATTTATGAGCTTAGCAGAGTCTGTAACAGATTTCGAAGCTGATTTTAATGCTGGGCCATTAACAGAGCATAATAAGCATGGCCTTGTAATTCAGCAAGAGGAGCTTAAGATTTTATGGGAAAAAACCAAGCTAACATACGGCAACCTTATTAATTCAGAAGGATTGTCTAAAGAAGATAGTAGAACTCTCCGAAAAATAAACAGAAGTTCGTTCACTAGCTATGTCAATTGCATGTCTGCGATCGGTGCGCAAAACCTTCCGCCATGCGATACTGATGTGTTCAAGGGCGACTATCTTTCATGGCCAACATTCCGTGATATGTTCACGGCCATTTACATCCTGAACAAGCGCCTCACCCCAGTTGAGAAACTATTTCATCTCAACAATAAAACACAAGGGGAGGCGAGAGATATCGTGCGAAAGTGTCCACTTACTAATGACGGCTTTTCAACAGCCTGGAACAACCTGTGTGAGAGATACGAAAATAAGCGTATCCTCGTCAACACCCAATTGAAAATTCTATTTAATTTAAATTCAGTGGAGAATGAGTGTGGTAGCTCACTAAAGAAATTGCAGCGCGATATCAATAATTGCTTGTCAGCCCTCAAGAGCCACCAAATCGACATTTCGAATTGGGATGCAATTATTGTATATCTATGCTCGACCAAGCTTTCCGACAGTACGCTGGCTCTATGGGAGCAAACCATAGACCACAAAAATTACCTCCCAAAGTGGGAAGACATGGACAAGTTCCTATCTAATAGGTTCAAGCCTTGGAAACCATGTCAGGCATAAAGGGTACAAAATCTGGGAAAGCGGCAAAGCCGCAAAGCACCAGACATCCCTCAGAAGCCCCCACAAAGAGACTTGGCGCCTTTCAAGCAACCGTGACAAGGGTCCATTGCAAAATGTGCGAAACGAATGAGCACAAATTACGCCGCTGCCCAAAATTTTTAAAGCTAACGCCAGATGATAGAATTACACTCTTGAAAAGCAACAATAGCTGCCTGAATTGTTTGAGTTCAGGACATACTGTGTCAAGATGCACAAGCCCCTTTAACTGCGGCACGTGTCACTCGCGACATCATTCGCTCCTACACGTCCAGACAATTCTGCCAAAGGCAACAACGGCCCGCACACCAACGGGCTCTGCCAACAATACTGCATCATCTTCGCATCAGGCTCAAGCGAAGCGCACCTTGAATAAACCCAATTCTAATAAAAGCAAAAATGTCAAGTCGTGTTATGCGAACACGAATTCAGGTGTGTTTCTAGGGACGGCGCGCGTGAATATATATTTCAATGGAACAGATTTTTCAGCACGAGCACTTATTGACTCTGGTTCTGAGTGTTCTTTCGTAACCGAAAGCCTCAAACACAGAATCAACCTGCCATGCAAAAAGATACATGCCCAAGTTTCAGGCATCACAAACAGCACCTCCGCGCAGGTTAAAGAAGCATGTAGCATAGAACTGCGGTCCCCCGTTGACCCATTGTTCCGCCTACATACGAATATGCTCGTCTTAACGAAATTGACTGGAAATCTTCCATCCTGCCATATCAGCGCATTGACTATGCAGGCGTTTCCAGATCTAGTCTTAGCAGATAAAAGGTTCTATGTCAACGAACAAGTAGACCTCATACTTGGCGGAGGTATTTATCCGCAAATTATTTTGAGCGGCTTGAAAAAAAATGTTCTTAATACACTTCTCGCCCAAGAAACTGTGTTCGGTTGGATATTAACCGGTCGCACTGACGCACCAAGGTTAGGTTAGGTTAGGTAGGCGGGCTGCCTCCGCATGTGGAGGCACACTTGGACTCGACTGAGCTGTCCGTTGTGATGCCCTCAGAGGGGGAGGGAAAAGGGATGCAGGGAGGGTAGGGGAAAGAGCGAGGAAGCTATGGGAGAAAGACGACTCCTATGGCTTTTTGCCGGAGAAACGCTCCGTGCTCACAACGAAGCTCTTCAGTCGACTGATGTCCACACCCGAGAGCTCATCGGGAGTGTGAAAGAAGTGCGACCCAAGGTGTTTAAACCTTAGGCTCGCAAAGGCGGGGCACCAGAGCAGCAGATGTTGAGATGATTCCACCTCATCATCCTCCATGCAGCTGGTGCAGTAAGGGTTATCCGCAACGTTCAGCCTTACAGCATGGTTACCAATCACACAGTATTCCCACCAATCCCACCAATAGTGAGAGATGCAGCTTGTTTAGTCTCAAGAGCTCCCCAGACCGCCCCCGGTCCACCCGTGGCCAGAAAGACTTAGCCACCTTGCGCTTCAAGGTCTTCGCCCAGCGCTCGCTGAGCTGACTAAACGCCCATCTGTCCAGAAGCAGACCACACGAGGTCAGGGGAGCCCCCAGACCCTCCCTATCCGAAAGTAATTCCTCGAGGGTTCCCTGCCTTGCAAGCTCATCAGCCATGCAGTTGTCAGCGGTTTCGCTGTGCCCTGGAACCAAAATAAGCTTAATAGCAAAGTAATCGATAGGGAAGTCAAACACTCCCTCACCGTTTTCGAACGCACCGTCAGGGAGCCAAGAGCCCTAATGGCTGCTTGGCTGTCAGAATAAATATTTACCTCCTTAACAGATGTTACACTAGAGAGCAACCAATCCGAAGCCTCTTTTATCGCGGCCACCTCAGCCTGGAAAACACTACAGTGATCAGGTAGCCTAAATTTCAGGTGGTTATTTCACATATTTTTACGTAAAATTCAAAAGGGAATAAGACATTTGTAATAAAATCTAGAATTCAACTTATGAATTCTGCTGCATATGAGCTACCCTGTTTTTAGCCGAATATCACCTGCAGTGGCATCCAAACTTTGTTTTGGGTGGCAGGCTAGTTGTAGGGTTGCGAGAATGGCTAAAAACTCTCCAAGTGTATATTAATACGTTTTTCGCCACTTTTAATCAATGAAGTGTAAATGCGAATTACGAATATTAGTAGATGAAGTCATAATGAAGATAATCAGTTTTACAAGTGCACTTAATTTTGGCACCTCTAAATAATAACTGCAAAGTTACAGTCTTCGGCATAATTAAAATTTGCCCATGCCCCCTGCACAATGGAATGTATGGCATTTGTGCGATCCACTTGTCATTTCGGGGGTTGCAAACTTGGATTAAGCCATATTTACACGCGTTAGTTGGTGAAGGGCAATTGATAGAAAATAATGCCACGTTCAGACTGACCAATCTTGTTGCAATTAACAAACGATTTCTTTTTATGCCAAATTCTTAAATAATTCCCATCTTATTCACTCTAGACTTAGAAGATCGAGAGCATACACGGTGTCTTGGGTCACCACGCAGAATTCAGCGACGGCGCAGAGTGGAAACTAGGCCTTTCCGCCTGCGTCGACAGAACGACAATAGGCTTGCTCCTTGATTCCGCCTGGTAGCCACACCCAACATGTTCCGCAACGGGCTCCTGGGACAACACGCTATCGCGGGTCCAACATTGAGCCCTATGATTGCTATTGCGCCGACAGCAGTGGTAAAAGTCGAGGCGATGGGGCGCCTTCATCTAGTCCGCGCTCTCATCGGTAGTTGCTGCGCCATCACGATAATTTCAGCGGACCTAGCTCGGGAGTTGAGGCTGGAACAGACGCGAGTCGGAAATCAAACGGGTTGCGTCTTATGCCTTCGAGGAAGGCACAGCGATAATAAACGTATTGCGACCCACGCGACGGTTAAAAGTAACTACCAACGCGTATCGCCAGCCAGCAATGTAGATCCTGCCGTCGCCACAGCATACCAGCACATTCGGTTGGCCGACCCACATTTCTATAGTTCGACGCCCATTCGTCTAGTCCTCGGCATTGACGTTTACGCCGACGGAATCCTGCCGGGTATACTCCCAAATTCTTTTGGGCCTCTGCTAGCTCAGAGCACCATCTTCGGATGGGTACTCTCTGGCGTTACCAGAGCATAAACATCAACAAATACATTTATATTTATAACTTTTCTGATTGAATGAAGTTCTACATATGAATCTTTGAAATTTATTTTAATGAATCTTTCTTTCTCTCAATAAAAGTGCACTTGAAAATGTCCACGTATCTTTACTCTTTTACTTTACATCTCTTCCCCTCAAGCAGCAACTTAGGTTCGAGAAGAACGCAAGTGAAACGATGCGGGACGACGAACGAGGAATCTGGCTCCTCTCCAACGAAACTAGAGAAACACATTTTTTATGAATTTTTATAATATTTTGTTGGACATGCATACAGTTTATCTGGTAGTTGCTGCATAAATGTTGGATGATGCTTGTCGCAAGGGGCCGGTATGTTCAGGCCTTTACCCTAAATATTTCTATATTTTTGCGACCCGCCCTAATGTTGGCATATGTGCATATGTACACACACATACAGGTGCACACGTACTAATATTAATTCGCGCCGTTAACTAAAGTTTCCCGCCGGACAATAAACCTTCGTTAAGTTTCCCCTTAATATCGGTTGTCCGGCGGTCCGATTTAAAATCCCGCAAGTCCTGTACTTCACTTCGTTTTTAGAAGATCAACGCGAACGCAGCAGCTACCAGGCCACTCCAGTCCAAAGGTATTTAAATATTTTGTTATACCAACATATATATATATATATATATATATATATATTGAAATAAACTGACCTTGTATTGAATTAACACTAAAATCGAAATATCTTGGTTCTATTTATTTCTTTCTGCTATATTTACACCGGGGCGTGATACGCAAACGCCCCCGTGTAAACAGTGAAGATTAAAATTATGTTTGGGATCCATTGTGATACCAAGGTCCACAAAATTGTATGTCTGTTCCAAATTATGGTTATCTATTGTATAAGAAAGTGGCTGAACAGCTTTTCGCGAGAAGCACATTACTTTACATTTTTCCAGATTTAGAGACATTCGATTTACATAGCACCAGTTGGCCATGCTTTTATTTGATTGATACGTACGATTTATAAAGTTTCACATCATCTGCGTACATTAAAATTTTTGAAAATTTTATATCTGTAGAAATATCGTTTATAAAAAGCATGAACAGAATCGGGCCTAGGTGGTTACCTTGCGGGACTCCTGAAGTAACATCAGTGACGTTCCACGACAGTCGGGTCTACGTAACCGGAACGACCCAGATTTATATCTGGCCAAGGACTGTCACTCCAGCAACACTCCCCAAAAAGTCTTTGGGGAATTTGTATGCTGCTACAACAACAACAACGTCATTTTTAAACATAACAGTTTGTGATCTATCATAGAGGTATGAAGATATCCAACGAGGAAAATTAGGTTGAATACCAAGAAGATCCAGTTTATAGATGAGCAACGAATGACATACTTTGTCAAATGCTTTACTGAAGTCGGTATATATAACATGGACATTTATGTTTTCACTAATCGCTTTTGAGATATATTTTGTGATTTTAGTAAATTTTTTAGTAAATTTGTTGAAGTTGATTTGCCTTTGCAAAGCCCTTGTTGACAGTATGAAATGGTAGAGGAGATAGAATGCGTCAACTGATTTGTAATAATTGCTTTAAATAATTTAAGAATTGCAGAGAGCTTAGCTATGCCCCGATAGTTCTCCACCGAGGACCTGCTACCGCTTTTATGTAGCGGGGTTATGACCGATTTCTTCCGTACGGTTGGAAATATGCCTTCTTTAAGACACAAATTAAATAAGGCTGCTAACGGCTCATAGAGATAATCAGCACAATTTCAAAGTATGCTTGGGAGTTAATGGAGTAATTGGATTTAAAAAACTGAGCGAACATGTTAGAAATTGTTTGATTATCACTAGAGACGGTATTTTGATACTTCATGGCCGAAGGAAACCCTCGTACATTTCGCTTGGAGTTTACGAAATCATAAAACGATTTGGGGTTATATATTATACGTCGTTTGATTTTACACAAGTAAGCTTTATAACAGTTTTTGTTTAATTCAAAGAACTTGTGACGCAATAGTGAGTATTTTACATAGCATGAGTGTAAACCGTTTTTTTTTGTGTAATCTAAAATAACGTGACTCTGTTTTTCAAATTTCTCAGTTCTTTAGTAAACCATAACTGTGTTTGTTCTTCAGGAACACACACATGCGTTTAGGCCAGAGGTTCCCAAACTTTTTTTCTCGTAGACCCCTTTCAAAACTCTGCTGGTTTCGGTGGACCCCCTGCTGCTGCATTTCTAACATATTCCCAAATCTCGTAAAAAAATTGAAGATTAGATCTAACGGAATTCGTAGTGGCAAACATAAAAAGAAAATGTTGCCTTGTGTTCTATTTATTAAAATAAATTGATGAAACACTTGCAAGTTTTAAAAAACTGAGCTCGTAAAGTCATCAAAGTACTCACTCGCTCTGAGGAGTTATATTTTTTAAAAGCACTCCGAGCCCCAGCGTTACTTACATTTTCTTCACCATAAACTCCTGACATGTTTGGCTCATGAACAGCGTTGCCATTTTAGCCGTTTTCCGGCTAGATTTAGCCGGTTTTGATAGCAACTAGCCGGAGAAAATTCGATCTAGCCGGCAGCCGATTTGTTAGCCGGTTTGTAAAAAAAAGTTAGCCGTTTTTAGCCGATTTTACTATTTGCCTAATTTTCAGGTGCAAAAAGTAAACAAGTTGTTCGAAAGCAATAATGCAGACCCAATGAAGATTTTTAATGAACTCAATGTTTTACTTTCGCATCTATGCTCCCTAGTGGTTATTAGCGCGGACACATTTGATCCTATATGCTCCCCGTTGGAACCATACCTTGCTCCATTTCCTCAGTTTTATCACAGTTTTGAAGAGTATTTAAAAACAAAAGTAAGCACAAACGCTTTTGACCACGAAGCCGAGAAAATAATTCGAGAAAATGGTCGCTATTTTATTATCACTTTAATAAAGGAATTACGCCAACGCCTCCCTACAAATATTGCCACACTAAAAAAAATTGACTTTTTTCGGTTGGAAATGCATTAAGAGTAATTAAACCAAAAGTATTTGTTCAACTACAGCAACAAAAAAACAAATATAATGCCGACGAAATAACATCCATAGAGATGCAATGGCAACGGTTAACGTTACATACCTGGAGTAATTTAGACTCAACTGTAAAATTTTGGGCCGAAGTTTATCAATTTCGAAATGCCCTAGGAGAAAACCCTTTTGCTGACCTTTCCAACCTAGTTTTTAGTTTTATTGTTTTGCCTATAAGTAATGCAGAAGTAGAGCGAATATTTAGTTCAATGAATATAATAAAAACTAAGCAAAGAAATCCAATGTGCGTTAAAACGTTAAACGCTATTTTATATATAAGATACGGTTTAAAACGTGAAGAAAAATGCTGCCATAATTTTACTGTAGATGACGATCTCTTAAAATTAATGAATTCAGGTGATATATACAATAGTGATTAATTTGATGATGAGGAATATACACTCGATATAAATTAATGGTGTTAACTGGTCTTTCGTTTCTTGCGATTTATTTTAATAAAGCATGTGAATTTTCACTAAAACATTTTAGCCGTTTTTAGCCGCTTTTTTTTGCCAATCTAGCCGGTCGGCCCAAAACGTTCTGGCAACACTGCTCATGAATTTGCATTTGGTGTATTTGTAAAATAGTTTACTTTTGTTTATGGCATCATTTTTGTTTCTATAGCTCCGAGTTTAAAAGGGATGCGAAAAATGTTTACCACTCACATTTTTAAAACACAAAACTTGAAACAAAACCGCAAAGCTTTTTACGCCAAACCTTAAAATCAGAAGCTGACAATACAGAAAAGACCAAATCTAGAAAAAATCGATGACAAACAACCAAAGCAAAGCAAACAAAGTAAGAAACACAAAAAGTGTTCCACCGCCTCATCCTCTTCAAGGCAAAATGGGTAAATGGACTTGTCATTTACGCCTGTCATAGGTGTTTGTGCCACGTGGAGTGATCAGTCAGCAGTCAAGTTGTCTGCAGTCCCGACTACTCGATAAGAGCGAAAAACTATATAGACCTTTTTAGATTGAAGCCCACATAAGTTTTGCCCACCTGCATCCTCTCGATGCCTCCCAGTCGTTGTTGAGCGAGGTTATCACCCAGTTTCTGATGGTGGCTTCGATGGCCGAAGTGTGGAGTGCTATAACAGAGTAAAGTAAGCTCGTTATGTTTACCAAAATAATTTAGTCGAGACTCGCATTGGCAAACTAGTTGGGAAGTACTTAGATAGAGGGTTGACTAATGCCTTAAGTGCAGCTTGGCTGTAACTGTAGACACGTAAACTCCTTCCCGTCCACCCATTTTCCACCACGCAGTCCATGGCGTTGAGGATTGCAAATACCTCAGCCCGAAAGACCGAAGCATATTCCCCAAGAGAAAAGTGAAGCGTATCCCCATTAGCTTCAAAAAAGACCCCAGATGCTGACCCAGAGTAAGTTTTGGAGCCATCGGTGAAGATTCGACAATGTGTGAGTCCAGGCTCTGTGCTGGAATTAAACCAGCATTCAGCTTCAGGGTACTCAATATTATAGAGTCTCTTCAACAAAGGTAATGGTGGCGTACTATCCTGTAGCATTAATAAGACACAAGTGCTCAAATCTGCCGCCAGCAATTTCCGTCTAGTCCCACTCAGTGTTATACCAACATGCGTTTCTTTTTAGTCTGCAGGTGGCCTTTAAGGCTTCCCCACGTACGAAGACCCATAGTGACGTTAAGTGCAACAGTGCGTCAAGAGCACCATACACCACTCTAAAAATTTAATTAAAAAATTAAGTTAAATAAAGAGGCTATCAAGCCACCATTTCCGTTCTTTACTATCGAAACCAGATAATTTTCGTGGACCCCCACTTACAACTCGTGGTCCCCCATATTTTTTTCACGCCAACGTAGACCCCCGTCGAGTTTCCTGTGGCCCCTGGGGGTCCTCCCGGACCACTTTGGGAATTACTGGTTTAGACACATACTTTTCAAACAATTGATGTACACTAAACTTTAAAATGTGCAACGCTTTGCTGAACCTTTTCTTTGTTTATAAGCCACGACAATTTAGACAATTCTTTAATCAGTTTCTTAAAGTTGGCTTTCGAAAAATCAAAGCGAATATTTAGTTCGTATGTTTGTATACCGCGATTTTGACCATCGTTTATAATTTCGTAAGATATCTCACTAGCAGGGTGGTAGACATCTTCGGGCAAAACTAGTGGGTCACATTTATTTTCAGCGGACTTAGATGCATCATCAACCTAAACAAGATCTAATACTTTGCCAAACTTATTGCGAAGTACATTAACTTCATTTAGGCAGAGTTCAGCCATCTCCTCTAAAAATACGTTGTTGCAGGCACTAGACGCGAAAGGTACGATATCATTGTCAATGATGTTCCATGATATGCTTGGTAAATTAAAATCACCCAACACAATCATTGAATCAGAGGGTTTAGTCAGTAAATTAACTGATTTCAGTAAAGAGATGAGTCGTGAATACACCAATGTGTCAGATCGGGGAGGGATATAGCATAGAGCTAAGTAAATATTCCCTTTTCCAGCCTGTACTCGAATGCATTTGAATTCTGCTGAATCAATGTGTGGAAGACTTAACTTCTTCAGATGGTATTGAAGAGTCTACAGCGAAGAGTACGCCACCGCCGATTCTGTCCCCCCTAGAATATCTGAATTGAAAATGTGAGGTTTCCGCCAAGTTTCAGTAAAAGAAAGAATATTATAATTACATTCAATGCCTTTAAGGTATAAGTTCGTTACTTTAGTATTTAAGCCTCTTACATTTTGGTAATAAATATTTAAAGCAGATTTAATAATTAGTTTTTTGTTTCAGTATTCTGACGGGGAATATTTGCTAAATTATTATTTTTGTTGTTATGAAAGGTACGACATCATTGTCAATGATGTTCCATGATACATTTTGTAAATTAAATTCACCCAACACAAACATTGAATCAGAGGTTTAATCATTGAATTAATTGATTTCAGAAAAGAGACTTGTTGTGAATACACTGATGAGTCAGATCGGGGAGGAATATAGCATAGAGCTAAGTAAGTAAACCCCTTTCCAACCTGTATACGAATGCTTTTAAATTCTGCAGATTCAATGTGTGGAAGACTAACTTCTTCAGATGGTATTGAAGAGTCTACGGCAAAGAGTACGCCACCGGCGATTCTGTCCTCCCGATCTTTTCTGTAGATATGATAATTATTTGAATGAATCTCTGAATTAAAAATGTGAGGTTTTAGCCAAGTTTCAGTGAAAGAAATTATATTATAATTGCATTCAAGGCCATTNTTCTGTCCTCCCGATCTTTTCTGTAGATATGATAATTATTTGAATGAATCTCTGAATTAAAAATGTGAGGTTTTAGCCAAGTTTCAGTGAAAGAAATTATATTATAATTGCATTCAAGGCCATTAAGATATGCAGGCATGTTCTGTAAATCGTTTTCGATCAACATTTTCGGATTTTCCGTTTTTAAATCGTATAACACGTTCTGTAAATCGTTCCGTTTTTGTTTTTTTCGAACATTGCAAAATCGATTTGTCACCCTGTTCTGGAAAACGAAATCGGTAAAATTTTACTGTTTTGTATTCGGCAACGTAGACGAGAGTGGTTTGAAATTTTAAAATATTTTGTATCAATAATACGCATAACAATGTAAGTATTATCTTGAAATATATCATCTTATTTGTAAATAAGTGTTAAATATCAAAAATATGCAGGGGGAAACACAAGAACTCCAAACAAGAACTAATTTTTGTTCAGTTCATGGAAAGTCATCAAGATTTGGCCAAAAATTTTGTAAAAAGCGATCGAGTGAATGCCGAAGAGAAGTGGAAAGAGCTAGCCATGTTATTGAATGCAGAAGGTCCACCACAGAAAGATGTGAATGGTTGGAAAAAAGTAAAGTTTTAATCTAATTTCCCAATTCATGTAATTTAAATAGCTTTATTGTTTTGCAGATATGGTCTGACTGGAAAGCG
Organism: Rhagoletis zephyria; assembly: GCF_001687245.7. Taxonomy (NCBI): domain Eukaryota; kingdom Metazoa; phylum Arthropoda; class Insecta; order Diptera; family Tephritidae; genus Rhagoletis; species Rhagoletis zephyria. The sequence goes on from NW_016159730.1 coordinate 65,979, forward strand.
AACATTAAAAAAAAGGTAGCACATGATAATATGGAGTCGAGGGCAACAGGAGGACGGCCTTTTAATAAATATATATTAACCCAAAATGAGGAGAGTGTGGCTCGAATTTGTGGCATATTTGCGGCAGTCGAGGGCATAGCACAAGCTAGGACATTCGGGACACAAGAGGAAACTGAAAGTGTGAAAGTTGGTGAGTCCGATGAAGATGAACCTCCGCAGAAAAGCCACGCCGCCGTCAGTGCGCAGCCACGGAAAAGAGCAAGAACCGTGGATAATGAAGATTGTCTCCGTTTGTGTATGACAACACAAAATGAAACAATGAAAACAATTGCAATAACGCTGGGAGAAATATGCGAGAACCAAAAAAACAATGAAAACAATTATGATTTTGAACGCCTTTGTAAAGCGGTGGAAACCCAAAACCAACTTCTAGCGGAACAGAATAGTTTAATGCGACGTGACATAGAAGAAAAAAAGAAACATCATATCAAGATGGAACAGTTGGTACAAGAAAAAGTCAAAATAAAAAGAGGATGCTCGAGTTAGAATCATCAATGAGGTGATTTAATATATAGATATTTACACTGAGTTTTTGTTAATTTATTTTTTTATAAGTGAATAAAGTTTACGTTCTGTTCTATAATATTAAATTATTGGCAATTGAGTCTCTTAAATTTCGGCCAACATTATTCAAATTTGTATTTTCTTCGAGTTCAGTATTTTCTTCAAAAATTTCTTCAGGTTGGGTTGTGCTTTCTGTTTCTACAAAGTCTTCTATTTGATAATGCCTACAGATGTTATGTAATGCACAGCAAATATTTATAATCTTAACTACTTTTTGTGGGGCATATGGTAACGCTTTTTAAACATCTGAACCTGCTTTTAAGAACTCCTATTACGCTCTCTATATATTACGAGCTTTGGCATGTTGGAGATTAAACCTATGTTGTGGTGATCCCGGATTAGGATCTCTATACGGTGTCAATAAAAATGATTCTATTCCGAATCCGGAATCACGAAGTAACCAGGATCCGCGGTCACCAGCTTCATATTTTGACAAATAATGTTGCTTTGCATTACTCATATTAAAAACAAAAGCATCATGGCTTGATCCAGGTCGGCTTGCATCTTCTGCTTGTATAACCATATCGGAATCACAAATCTGTAAATTCCAAAAAATTTTAACTTAAAAACGTGCTTATGCTGTTCAATTTCATACTTACAATCATTGCATTTATGCTAAAGTAACCTTTTCTGTTATAAAAAAAATGCACATTCTCCAAAGGTTTTACTAAAGGTACGTGAGTTCCATCAATACAGCCAATTACACCTGGGATTCCAAATTTTTCCACAAAATGTAGTTTGCATTTCCTCAAATCCTCCGCCGATCTGTCCAACTTAATCCACTTAGGACACAGCACAGTTTCCAAAGCATTGATAATTTCTGACAATATTTTAGATACTGTGCTTCTACCCAAAGCAATGTCAGTATCCTTGCCGACAGAACGTTGGAATGAGCCTTCTGCGAGGAATCGAAGGCATGCAGCTAGTAACGGTATAGATGTTTCCTTGACAAATGGAGTTATCTCNAGGAAAGGAAAAGCAGTTAAATTTAAACAGGCAAACTCCTCGAACGATTGTTCAAAACTTACATTGAATCAGGCGTACTTAGGGGNATTCTATTCCGAATCCGGAATCACGAAGTAACCAGGATCCGCGGTCACCAGCTTCATATTTTGACAAATAATGTTGCTTTGCATTACTCATATTAAAAACAAAAGCATTATGGCTTGATCCAGGTCGGCTTGCATATACTGCTCGTATAACCATATCGGAATCACAAATCTATAAATTCCAAAAAATTTTAACTTAAAAACGTGCTTATGCTGTTCAATTTCATACTTACAATCATTGCATTTATGCTAAAGTAACCTTTTCTGTTATAAAAAAAATGCACATTCTCCAAAGGTTTTACTAAAGGTACGTGAGTTCCATCAATACAGCCAATTACACCTGGGATTCCAAATTTTTCCACAAAATGTAGTTTGCATTTCCTCAAATCCTCCGCCGATCTGTCCAACTTAATCCACTTAGGACACAGCACAGTTTCCAAAGCATTGATAATTTCTGACAATATTTTAGATACTGTGCTTCTACCCAAAGCAATGTCAGTATCCTTGCCGACAGAACGTTGGAATGAGCCTTCTGCGAGGAATCGAAGGCAAATGAGGAAAGGAAAAGCAGTTAAATTTAAACAGGCAAACTCCTCGAACGATTGTTCAAAACTTACATTAAATCAGGCGTACTTAGGAGGTTAGCTTCATCTCTTAACCGTCGTCGATTAACGCTGATTTGATAACGTTGCTCCCTTCCATTCAATGCCTAAGCTGCCATAAAAAACATTTTATTTTTAAAGAAAATTCGTTTAAATTCAATTTTTCTAACAACCACCTCTTTTGTCATCATGTGTTCAGTTGACGTAAAGCCGTCAGCTATTTCGAAGTTACATTCGAATTTCAAAGAAATCGAACGAATTACAGAACACCTAAACGAAAATCGTTCGAATTGTCATTTCGGTTCCGAATTCAAATCGTAAGAATTTCAGAACATGCCTGACAAGTTCGTTAGTTTAGTATTAAAGCCTCTTACGTTTTGATAATAAATACTTAAAGCAGATTTAGTAATCAGTTTTTTGATTCAGTATTCTGACGGGGAATATTTGCTAATTATTATTTTTGTTGGGCGTATACTCAAATTCACGAACGAAAGCTCGGGAGGGCAAAAAGAACTACTACGCAGCATGTCAAAATTTTCTAAATTTACTTGAATTTTACACGAAGAAATATTTCTTTCATATTTAAAATTAAATTTTCTGATACTTAAGTTGATAGTTTTATTAAATTTGGACGAAATGTAAAACTTTATATCGTCTTCGGGAGTATCCCTCGAAAATCTAGAGACATATATAGACTTCTTTGGGGGAATCACAACCAGTCTCCTAGTATTAGACTCGATTACCGGCAGAAGGAGTTGAGTAACTGAGTTACTAATTGAGTTTTGAGTAAGCGTTAGAGCAGAGGTTCCCAAACTTTTTTTTCTCGTAGACCCCCTTCATAAATTTACTGGATCGGTGGACCCCCTGCTGATACATCTCTAAATATTCCCAAAGCTCGTAAAAAAATTANTATGGCTTGATCCAGGTCGGCTTGCATATACTGCTCGTATAACCATATCGGAATCACAAATCTATAAATTCCAAAAAATTTTAACTTAAAAACGTGCTTATGCTGTTCAATTTCATACTTACAATCATTGCATTTATGCTAAAGTAACCTTTTCTGTTATAAAAAAGATGCTCATTCTCCAAAGGTTTTACTAAAGCTACGTGAGTTCCATCAATACAGCCAATTACACCTGGGATTCCAAATTTTTCCACAAAATGTAGTTTGCATTTCCTCAAATCCTCCGCCGATCTGTCCAACTTAATCCACTTAGGACACAGCACAGTTTCCAAAGCATTGATAATTTCTGACAATATTTTAGATACTGTGCTTCTACCCAAAGCAATGTCAGTATCCTTGCCGACAGAACGTTGGAATGAGCCTTCTGCGAGGAATCGAAGGCAAATGAGGAAAGGAAAAGCAGTTAAATTTAAACAGGCAAACTCCTCGAACGATTGTTCAAAACTTACATTAAATCAGGCGTACTTAGGAGGTTAGCTTCATCTCTTAACCGTCGTCGATTAACGCTGATTTGATAACGTTGCTCCCTTCCATTCAATGCCTAAGCTGCCATAAAAAACATTTTATTTTTAAAGAAAATTCGTTTAAATTCAATTTTTCTAACAACCACCTCTTTTGTCATCATGTGTTCAGTTGACGTAAAGCCGTCAGCTATTTCGAAGTTACATTCGAATTTCAAAGAAATCGAACGAATTACAGAACACCTAAACGAAAATCGTTCGAATTGTCATTTCGGTTCCGAATTCAAATCGTAAGAATTTCAGAACATGCCTGACAAGTTCGTTAGTTTAGTATTAAAGCCTCTTACGTTTTGATAATAAATACTTAAAGCAGATTTAGTAATCAGTTTTTTGATTCAGTATTCTGACGGGGAATATTTGCTAATTATTATTTTTGTTGGGCGTATACTCAAATTCACGAACGAAAGCTCGGGAGGGCAAAAAGAACTACTACGCAGCATGTCAAAATTTTCTAAATTTACTTGAATTTTACACGAAGAAATATTTCTTTCATATTTAAAATTAAATTTTCTGATACTTAAGTTGATAGTTTTATTAAATTTGGACGAAATGTAAAACTTTATATCGTCTTCGGGAGTATCCCTCGAAAATCTAGAGACATATATAGACTTCTTTGGGGGAATCACAACCAGTCTCCTAGTATTAGACTCGATTACCGGCAGAAGGAGTTGAGTAACTGAGTTACTAATTGAGTTTTGAGTAAGCGTTAGAGCAGAGGTTCCCAAACTTTTTTTTCTCGTAGACCCCCTTCATAAATTTACTGGATCGGTGGACCCCCTGCTGATACATCTCTAAATATTCCCAAAGCTCGTAAAAAAATTAAATGTGAAAATTAGATCAAACAATGTAAATTTTCATCGCGGGTGAATTCAAAAACTAAACCCAGAGTGGCCAAAATAAAAGTAAAATATTTTCTTGTGTTCAATTTATAAGAATAATATGATTACACACTTGTAGGTTTTAAAAGATAGAGCACGCAAATACATCAAAATACTCTCTCGCTCGGAAGAGTTATATTTTTGAAGAGCACTGCGAGCGCTAGCTATATTTACATTATCTTCACCATAAACTCATCAAATGTTCGGCTCACTCATGACTTTGCACGTGGAGTATATGTAAAATAGTTTATTTGTGTTAATGGCATCAGTTTTATTTTTATCGCTCCGAGTTTTAAAATGAGGCGAAAAATATTTTTTCACGTTTTTAAAACACAAAACTTAAAACATCAAAACCGCTAAGCTTTTTACCACAAACTTTTCAGAAACTGACATTAGAGAAAAGAACGAGTTAAATAAAATCGATGACAAATAACCAAGACCTTGTGAGATTGAAGGCAACATGAGTTTTGTCCACCTGCATCCCCTCGATGCCTCTCAGTCATTTCTGAGTAAAATATTCACTCAGTTTCTGATGGTGGCTTCGATTACCGAAGGTGGGAGTGCTAAAACCGGCTGCGGACCGAGGAGTGCCTGGTCTGAGCCAACTCTGGCCAATTGATCAGATGTCTCATAACCAGGTACTCCAGAGTGACCTGACACCCAGAGTAAAACAACCTCGTTATGTTCACCATCATTTTTTAATCAAGACTTGCATTACCGAACTAGTTTGGAAGTAGTTAAATAGGGGGCTGGTCAATGCCTTAAGTGCAGCTTGGTTCTCACTGCGGTCACGTAAACTCCTTCCCCTCCACCTATGTTCTACCACGTAGTCCATGGCTTTGAGTATTGCAACTACCTCAGCCTGGAAAACCGAAGCATATTCCCCTACAGAAAAGTGGATCTTATCTCCATTAACCTCGAAAAAGACCCCAGATCATGACCCAGAGTCAGTTTTGGAATCAAACCAGCATTCAGTCTCAGGGAACTCAACATTATAGAATTTCTTCAACAAAGGTAAATGAAAAGACACAAGTGCTCAAGTCTCTGCCGCCAGCAATTTTCGCGGCGCCCCACTCCTTGTCATACCAGCGTCCGGTTCTTTTTAGTCTGCAGGTGGCCTCTAGGGCTTCCCCACGTATGAAAACACAAAGTGCCGGCAAGTGCAGCAGTACGTCAAGAGCACTATACACCACTCAAAAAAAATTAAAGTTAAATAAAAAGGCTATCAAGCAATCATTTTGGTTCTTTACATCGAAACCAGATAAATTTTCGTGCACCCCCATTTACAACTCATGGACCCCCATATTTTGTTCACGTCACCGTGGACCCCCGTCGAGTCTTCCGTGGATCCCTGGGGGTCCACGTGGACCACTTTGGGAATCACTGCGTTAGAGGATTAGATGACGGTGCCACAACTTCAACGGGGGAAGGGGAAGATACTTCAGGCTCGTTGTTATTAGAAGNACCGAACTAGTTTGGAAGTAGTTAAATAGGGGGCTGGTCAATGCCTTAAGTGCAGCTTGGTTCTCACTGCGGTCACGTAAACTCCTTCCCCTCCACCTATGTTCTACCACGTAGTCCATGGCTTTGAGTATTGCAACTACCTCAGCCTGGAAAACCGAAGCATATTCCCCTACAGAAAAGTGGATCTTATCTCCATTAACCTCGAAAAAGACCCCAGATCATGACCCAGAGTCAGTTTTGGAATCAAACCAGCATTCAGTCTCAGGGAACTCAACATTATAGAATTTCTTCAACAAAGGTAAATGAAAAGACACAAGTGCTCAAGTCTCTGCCGCCAGCAATTTTCGCGGCGCCCCACTCCTTGTCATACCAGCGTCCGGTTCTTTTTAGTCTGCAGGTGGCCTCTAGGGCTTCCCCACGTATGAAAACACAAAGTGCCGGCAAGTGCAGCAGTACGTCAAGAGCACTATACACCACTCAAAAAAAATTAAAGTTAAATAAAAAGGCTATCAAGCAATCATTTTGGTTCTTTACATCGAAACCAGATAAATTTTCGTGCACCCCCATTTACAACTCATGGACCCCCATATTTTGTTCACGTCACCGTGGACCCCCGTCGAGTCTTCCGTGGATCCCTGGGGGTCCACGTGGACCACTTTGGGAATCACTGCGTTAGAGGATTAGATGACGGTGCCACAACTTCAACGGGGGAAGGGGAAGATACTTCAGGCTCGTTGTTATTAGAAGCGGAAGCAGACTTTGTTATAAATTCTTTTGAGGATGACGACTCCGATGTCTGTGGAGAAGAGAGGTTAATTAAGTCATTCGGAAGATTGTTCTGACGTGGAGCGATTATCATTTCATTAGGCGGACTATGAAGACGCTTGCGTTTTGACACACGAATATCCTTCATAGATTGTACGATACCTAAGCATTTAAAAGATTTAAACACATTTTCATAATGCTTAAATTTTTCGGTCAGTACCGACAACTCTTTCCCCACCTCAGAAAAACTATTTCTGGTTTGCCTAAACAACTTAAAGAAAGGCTTTAAAAAAGCCGAAACAATCATATTTCACTGAGAATGCATACAAATTTAATACAGAAAAAAATTTGGATAGGTTTTCCTTCCTTCTATAAAATCTTTATATATAAAAATGTATTGCTGTATCAAAAAAAAATGAATTTAAATAAACCGCAATAATGTTATTCTACTGCGAGTGTATGAAAACATTTAAAACAGAAAACAATTTGCATAGGGTTGCCACCATTCGAATAAAATATCATGTCACGGTGTTTGTGGTCAACTCCTCCGAAACGGCTTGACCGATTTGTGTCATAACATTTTTTGTGTATATTTGGAAATATATGAAATCAATCGCATAATCATGTAAAATTTGATGTTATTGGAAAACCGAATCTTTCATGCCGCATATCTCTGGAAGTGTTCATGGTAGGGTACTGGAACTTGGTATGGAGATCAGGGTGTCCAGATTGTTTAAAAAAAGCGCAATTTCTGAAAAAAATCGCCAAAAATCGTCAATTTTTTATTTAAATAAAATTCATGAAATCGATTTATTAAATCTTTAAAAATGAGATCTTGTTATAATATAGTTTTTAAAACCAAAAACTAATATAATACCTTCCGAGGGTAATAATAAATAACACAAATCACTTATATAATAGTGATGTACGAACAATTTTCTTTAAAAATACGCATACTTTTTAAAAATATTTGTTTCAACACATTTTGCATAGGACTGCACAATTATTAAATTTATTATAACTCATATTAATTGATTAATCGCACAATCCACTTTTAAGGGCTCGGCGCTAAAAATTAAATAAAAACCTATAATAAGGCGAGATCAGCTATTTCCACAATTTTCTCAAAACCACCTATAGTTGTTGTTGTCATATATTGAGCTATTCAACCTTGATAACTGATATTGTTTTTGCAGCAGAAACTATTAGCCTTCATATAACACTTTATTCGAACTAAACAATTAAGGCTACATCCTATTTCGAAACTTAGTTTTAGTTGAATTCATTGCGGGAAAACGCGCTCAACAAAGCATGTGAGTGCGGCAAGGATAATAATACGAATTTACTTATATTTCCAAACATTTTATTGCCTGTTGCGGTTTTCACTCCGTAAGCAATTATCCAAAATTCTTCAGAGTCGGATGGAATGGTTCTGAGAAAAGTTGTTCCTTGGGAAAGTTAAAAGATTTAAATATTCAGTTTCCACTCCTTTTCTTTCCTTCAAAGTCAAATAGTGAATTGGCAGGTCCCTGAAACTCGCTCTCTTGTGATTCACACATTTTTCTGGTGACAAAATGGAAGCTTTTTTAAAAGTATTTAATTGACTAGGTTATCGTTTCCAAAGTTCTTCGATTAGAGTGATTAAACATTTTTGACAGTCTTTTAATATGCTTCTTAAGTCAAGTTTATCACGCAGTTCATTAGTCTCTTCTGTAAAATTATCGTGAAAAACTAGGTTTTGTATATCTTTATAATTGGAAAAAATTTATTTCAAGGGAAAAAATCGCCAAAATTCTAAATTTTTACGCTCAAATATCCAAAAAAATCGCCAAATCCGGACACTCTGATGGAGATATATAAAATCAATTTGGAAAATTGGCGCGGGGAACAGGTCGTAAAGTATATTTTATAGCTCTAAGTGAAGAAGGCGTGGCACCTCCTATAAAAACCAAATTTTTCATACTGCATATCTCTGGAAGTGTTTATGGTAGAGTATTGGAGCTTGGTAGGAATATATTTGAAAACAGTCGCATACTCTTGGATAAAAATTGGAGCTATTGGAAAAGCGGGCGCGGCACCTCCCATACGAAATTAATCGCATACTCATAAAAAAATTGATGTTATTGGAAAAGGGGCGTGACACCTCTCATTACGGTGTCCGTTATTTCCCGAATTGGGGGTTTTCCTGCAAACGCCCCTCAAATTTTTAGTTTATGACCTAAAAAAAAATATCTGACCCAGACCAGCCCTTAAACCTATGTTCAATTGCTCTAAATTCATAAATTTTACAGAAGAAAATTATTCAAACACTCAAATTTATGTAGAAGTACGTTAATATACGGCCTAATGGAGTTACTCTATAATTTTATTGCAAACAAAAAGCGATAGTAAATAAAAGATAAGAAAATGATGAATTTATCTATGAATTCAACTTTATCGTTGGATAGCTTTTAAACGGTAAAGTTAATCGAAAAAGTAATTACATAATTTTTGTAGAACGTTAAATTTCCTACAAGAAATAGCTGCTCAAATATTTTTAGCTCCATTTGTTTCAGTGGAAAAAAATTAACTGCAATAAGTCCAAAAATCCCATGTTATTTAAATGGAAAATTTATTATGGTTTAGGCACGGGTTGTTGTGAATATTAAGAGCTGGTCTGGGTCTGATGTTTTTTTTTAGGTCATAAACTAAGAATTTGCTCAGCGTTTGCAGGACAAAACCCAATTCGGGAAATAACGGACACCCTACCTCTCATACAAATCAACTTTTTCATACTGCATATTTCTGGATGTGTTCATTGTAGTCAAGTACTCAACTCTACTCAAACAAACCGAATTTTTCATACTGCACATCTCTGGAAGTGTTCATGGTTGAGTACTCGAGCATATAGCAGTATAAATAGAGATATACGAAATCAATCGCATGCTCTTGGAGAAAATTGGGGATATTTAAGAAGGGGGCGTGGCGTCTTCCAAACGTACTGAAACTATTACCTATCTTTGGATGTATATACATATAATACTTCTGTTCGTGTGTTTATGAGTGAATCGATTTTTACGAAATTTTTTGTGTGTGCTTGATTAAGGTCTCTGGATAGTTCAGATTTCCAGTTTGACCTGCCAGGTGCCGCTGGAGTCGTGTTATTGTTAAAAATCTTAGTTATGATCCGATCTGGCTTATATTCGAGATACTTATGTATTGGTAACGGTAAGGGAATACTATTGCAAAAGCCACCGAGTGACGCTGGGGTCGGGTTATTACTAAAAATCGTCAAGTGGAAACAAGTGCCGTGAATGTCCGATTACATCGACGTGCTGCACCACCGAGTATACCGAGCTCCCGTGTGTTCCGATTGACCCAAAGAACGTGATTTGCGAGCTTCATTCGGATACCCCAGGATTGAGTTGTCCAGGGGTCACTATCAAATGACCATCATTAAATCTACCATCAGAACCATTGCGCTGCTTGATAAGAGCTTTAAGGTATTTCGACTGAAATAAGTCTGTGTATATTGGATTTATGTAGAACAACGATACTCACCCACCACTATACCATACATTCGGTGACCATATTTATGAGAGCCGAATACGGGACAAAAAATAATTTTGCAAATTTTTTCCACAACCGCTTACAGATTTTAAAACCTTCTTCAATGATCCTAGTTGTATTAGCCCTGAAACAGTAGTAACATCACAAATTTGTAGGATAATTTCCTCGAGATTTTTGCCCGAGATTTGTTAAATTTTAGTAAAATAAAGTGCAATTTTAAGTCGCTAAGTAAGGCTTACCATTAATTTTTGTTTTTTTTTTTTGTTGGCGGTGTTATTAATTTTTTTCATACAAAGTAAGTATGTTCGACCCATGATACAAAAATACAAGGTAGTTTTTTTTAAATATTTTTGATTAAAAAGCAGATTATTTGCATTCTCCCCGATGTCAATATTTGGCATAGCGTTGCCATATATGAAATTTGTAGGAGAGTGTAATTTCAAATTGGATATTATTTATAATATGGTGGATTTCATGAATAAAGAGGCATATACCTACGGTGACCATCCGTCCTTTATTTTAAGGGACAGTCCTTTATTTCAACCCCCTGTCCTTTACAATTTTTTTCAAAATAAAGGACGCCTTTTGTCCTTTATTTCTTAAACTGTCCTTTAAATCGGCTCTGCATTTTTCAGAGGTATTTTTTTAACGGAGAATATAAAAAATAAAAATGTCCCTTATAAAATATAATGAAAACCTTCCCCGGTTTGTTTCGCACCTCACTTAAGGGTTTCTATTTAATCGGTTATCTCTGTACTATCTATAAAGCACAGGGAAAGTTGTGCCCAGGATGGTGTTGCACGCTGAGTTTCCAGTTCCACTGAAAGAGAACAATAAACCCCCTGCTGCTTAGTGGTTCAAAACTGGCATTTAGTGTTCGTAATTCACTGGAGCCTTCATTTTTCATTTCATTTGATTAATTTTTATTTTTTTTTATGAAAGCTTACAATATTTGCAAGAGACCAGTTCAGCCTGATTTCTGAATTTTTATTTGATTATATTGAATTTTTTGTGCAGAAAAAGTAACAATTTTGAAGAAAATGTACTCTCCTGTTTCAGTTAATAAATGTTACATAACAAAAACTAGTTGAAAACAATTGTTTGGTTCTTCCAAAACAAAAAAAAAACGACACAAAAAAAAAAATTTGAAATGCTATAAAAAATGTTCACCAAACTAAATAGTTTTTTGTTTGCTTTTTAGTAAAAATTGGTTGACAAATGAAGGTTTCGGTGGATTATGAACATTACATTCCAAATTTTGAACCACTGTGTGCTAGCTTCGTCGTGCAGTATGAATTATCGTAAACGCATCTTGGTTGCAAGGGGTGGCGAAGTCCTTGAAAAGGATTTGGCTTCATTTTTTCGCTACAGCAGGGGAACTTGTACAATTAAATAATACAATTAACTGTAAATATTTGATTTAAATTAAGATATGGGTAAGGTACTTTTATCATACGAGTTGTGTGTACGTATTCCCAAATCATTTTGAAAAAAAATATGTCCTTTATTTTATGTTCGTTAATATGGTCACCGTACATATACCACATAAACTTAGTAATGAAAACGCTTTGTTTTAAAAATTAATTCAAATATTTTGTCTAAACTCATAGATAATAAATAATATAAAAAAAACTTTTTAATATACAACGCTTTTAATGTATGTGGGTATATGAATAACGACCGCTTAAAATCGATTTCAAAGTTCTACTTTCGCTGTAGAAATTTTAAGTCTACGTTATGTAGTTTGACTATTGTCAATTAAATCGAATGATTTGTATTGCATGCGCTCCACGTTTTTCATTTTCAATTTCATAGATTGTTTATAATGACTTTTGCTAAAATTTCAAAATCAAAAGTTATCAAAACAAATTCTATGGGACTGAGAAATATTATTTTCTACTTTTTAGTCCATTTA